>NC_051182.1:119226645-119349145 GCF_013339695.2 Rhipicephalus sanguineus | reverse complement strand
GAAAGAAAGAAAGAGAGAAAAGAAAGAAAGAAAGAAAGAAAGAAAGAGAAGAAAGAAAAGAAAGAAAGAAGAGAAAGAAGAAAGAAAGAAAGAAAGAAAGAGAAGAAAGAAGAAAGAAAGAAGAAAAGAAAGAAAGAAAGAAGAAAAAGAAAGAAGAAAGAAGAGAAGAAAGAAAGAAAGAAAGAAAGAAAGAAGAAAGAGAAGAGAAGAAAAAAGAGAAGAAAGAAAGAAGAGAAAGAAAGAGAAGAAAGAAGAGAAAAGAAAGAAAGAAAGAGAAAGAAGAAAGAAAGAAAGAAAAGAAAGAGAGAAAGAAAGAAAGAAAGAGAGAAGAAAGAAAGAGAAGAAAGAAAGAAAGAAAGAGAAGAAAGAAAGAAAAGAAAGAAAGAAAGAAAGAAAGGAAAGAAAGAGAAGAAAGAAAGAAGAGAAAGAAAGAAAGAAAGAAAGAAGAAAGGAAGAGAAGAAAAGAGAGAAAGAAAGAAAGAAAGAAAGAAAGAGAAGAAAGAAGAGAAGAAAGAAAGAGAGAAGAAAGAAAGAAAGAGAAAGAAAGAAAGAAAGAGAAGAAAAGAAAGAGAGAAAGAAAGAAAGAAAGAAAGAAAGAAAGAAAGAAAGAAAGAAAGAAAGAAGAGAGAAAGAAAGAAGAAAGAAAGAAAGAAAGAAAGAAGAAAGAAAAGAGAAGAAAGAAAGAAGAAAGAAAGAAAGAGAAGAAAGAGAAGAAAGAAAGAAAGAAGAAAGAAAGAAAGAAGAAAGAAAGAGAAGAAAGAAAGAAGAAAGAAAGAAGAAAGAAAGAAAGAAAAGAGAGAGAAAGAAGAAAGAAAGAGAAAGAAAGAAAGTAAAGAAATGAGAGAAAGAGAAAGAAAGAAAGAAGAAAGAAGAGAAGAAGAAAGAAAGAATGTGTGAAAGGAAGAGAAGAAAAGAGAGAAGAAAGAAGAAGAAGAAAGAAGAAAGAAAGAAAGAAAGAGAAAGAAAGAAAGAAAGAGAAGAAAAGAAAGAAAGAAAGAAAGAAAGAGAAGAAAGGAAGAGAAGAAAAGAGAGAAAGAAAGAAAGAAAGAAAGAGAAGAAAAGAAAGAAAGAGAGAAAGAAGGAAAGAAAGAGAAGAAAGAAAGAGAAGAAAGAAAGAAAGAAAGAAAGAAAGAAAGAGAAAAAAAGAAAGAGAGAAAGAAAGAAAGAAAGAGAAAGAAGAAAGAAAGAGAAGAAAAGAAAGAAAGAAAGAAAGAAAGAAAAGAAAGAAAGAAAGAAAGAAAAGAAAGAAAGAAGAAAGAAGAAAGAAAGAAAGAAGAAAGAAAGAAAGAAGAAAGAAGAAAGAAAAGAAAGAGAAAGAAAGAAAGAAAGAAGAAAGAAAGAAAGAAAAGAAAGAGAGAAAGAAAGAAAGAAAGAGAAAGAAAGAAAGAAGAAAGAAAGAAAAGAGAGAAAGAAAGAAAGAAAGAAAGAGAAGAAAGAAAGAAAGAAAGAAAGAAAGAAAGAAAGAAAGAAAGAAACGAAGAGAAAGAAGAAAAGAAAGAAGAAAGAAAGAAGAAAGAAGAAAGAAAGAAAGAAAGAAAGAGAGAAAGAAAGAAAGAAAGAAAGAAAGAAAGAGAAAGAAAGAAAGAAGAAAAAGAAAGAAAGAAAGAAAGAAAGAAAAAGAAAGAAAGAGAAAGAAAGAAAGAAAGAAGAAAAAAGAAAGAAAGAAAGAAAGAAAGAAAGAAAGAGAAGAAAAGAAAGAAAGAAAGAAAGAAAGAAAGAAAGAAAGAAAGAAAGAAAGAAAGAAAGAAAGAAAGAAATAAAGAAAGAAAGAAAGAGAAGAAAAGAAAGAAAGAAAGAAAGAAAAAAGAAAGAAAGAAAGAGAAAGAGAAAGAAAGAAAGAAAGAAAGAAAGAGAAGAAAAGAAAGAAAGAAAGAAGAAAGAAGAAAGAGAGAAAGAAAGAAAGAAAGAAAGAAAGAAAGAAAGAAAGAAGAAAGAAGAAAGAAAGAAAGAAGAAGAAAAAGAAAGAAAGAAAGAAAGAAAGAAAGAATTGCCAAGCTTTGCTTGCCCCCATTTTCCCGATAGGGCAAAGGCCCATGAATTTTTTTGTATGCTGAGCAAACCTATTCAGTGCAAAATGTCTAAAGATCGAAATGCACATGGTGAAATGACGTAACAACAAAAGTAATGCGTTAACAACATTGTTATTAGTTCCGAGCTCGGTGCCAATATTCTGCCTTATATAGATACGCGCGAGAAGTAATTACCACCGAAGTTTTCCCCTGTTCAGATTTTTCTTTCCTTTCGATTTGCTTGTCTCATCAATAACCTGCAGTACTTGAGCAAAGAGGACGAGAACAAGTACTAATCGCCCTCACAACCGAGCTTGCGTGCGCCTCTCGAAAATCGGTGCGTTCTGTTCGGGCTCGTTTGTGTGTAGAACACTTTAGTTCGAGCTCATCCGGTATACAAATTCGTGCACTTCTCCTAAACGAGCCTTCGGTCTGCCCTTTAGCAAATGGTGTGCCCTTATATATCTATTGCGTGTGCTCCTTTCGATATTGTTTGGTGCCGGCCGTGAGGATTCACAAAGCAGTGGTGAAATTTGGAATGCAGGCGGAGTGAGTACACACAGCTCGCTGCGATAGAGGTGGCTGCGAAAGCTTTCGTTAGCGCGCGGGTAAACGGATGAATGGGCGTAGATCCGCTTTGTATGGTGCCGCATGACAGCGCCCCGCATGGTTGAATCCTAAAGTAAAAGGTCGCCTTTTCGCGAGGACTCGCTTACGATGCAGTTGAAAGCAAGGCGAGAAATTGTGTTCTGCTGTGCTAAAACGAAGTGAGAGCTAGCGCTGTCGTCTGCTCACCACCTGCGTGCTTGTCTTCTGTTTGCTTTCTGCTTATCTTCTGCGTTGTCATTTGTTTTACCTGCTTGTAGTCTGCGTTGTAATTGACTAGTTATATGCTCGTTGGTTTATCATCATATGATTGCCGCCTTCTTCGTGTTTGGCTAGTTATATGCTTGTTCCTACCTACATCGTATGATTGTCCACTGCTTTGTGAGTGGCTCGTGATGTGCTTGATGTCTGTCGTTCGTGTGATTGTCTCCTGCTCTGTTATTGACTGATTATATTCATGTCGTCTGTTGATCGTTTGTCTTCTGCTTTGTGGATTGACTGGTTACGTTCTTGTCGCCTGTTGATTCGGTGAGTGTCTCGTGTTTTCTACTTGGCTGGTAATATGATTGGCGTTTGTTGATCATGTGAGTGTCTTCTGCGTTCTCATTGGCTAGTTACTTTTCTTCATTTCCACGGTAAATTATACGTAACCTTAGTTGAAATTCACCTGTCTTTGTCCCATTACTTTGCACTGTCCCACAAATTTAAGATTAATCCCGCAGAGATTAATCGCGCAAATGTTGTCTAAACAAGCGTTTTTTGCCTTTCCATACCATTAAACTGAAGCCACTGGTATGTGACCCAAAGGCTGGCACAACGTCACTTGGTTTTATAATGCTAATACAGGTACCTTTGTAGGACTGACATTGTTTCTGAGACCCGATTCGAAGCCATTGCCGCCATTTATAGTCATATAACGCTGTCATTACTGACTGCGTTTGTTAACACAATCGTAATATACGTGAGAAGCTGTTGGTAAACGTTAGTTCGTAACTATAAGCACGGTTTTTAGAGTGATACCACCCCTTTCAGTCACGAATTATGATGCACTGTATTCAAATGCATCAAATTTGCATGGCATGATTTCAAGGCACTCAGTATTACATTCATTTCAAGAAAAAAAAAATGTAGGAATGTGTTGTTTTGTGTGAGTTACAGCAATTAATGTTAATTAACAAGTAATTAAATATCTAAATATTCTGCAATCAGTCAGCTACAATCCTTGCATAAAATGGATCAACTATTAGGCCCAAAATGCATGCACAGTTTGTTTTTTCGCTGTATGCATTTCGAGCGCAGAAAAAAATACTCTTGACGCCGGTCCTGGAACGTCGCACGTCGAACGATCGTCAAACATGGTAGTGTCTCTAACAAAGTGATCATCTGCAGCAGTAAGCAGCGTAATGAAGTTAAATAACCGCTAGCTGTCCACTCAGGAAGCCTGCACGAATGTGCACACTAAGTTTCAGGCCATTTGAAGAAACACACGGTGCGTGATGCGGCTCCGAAGTTGATGTGTACAGTAGTACACACCGTGACTGAAAGGGCTACACACGATTGGCACGTAAACACAAGCGACATAAAGTTTTCATAACGACATACGTCCGATGCTGTATACAAAGGCACGGGAAATTACAGGGAAAGTTTCGTAACGGTTGCTTGTCTCCACTGACTGTACCTGAAAGAAAGCAAGCATTCAGAGATTGGGCCTGTTGGTAATCAATCTTCAACAAACAGCGCCGATGCTTTCTCCATTGTGCGCTCCTGCGCTGTTTGTTGGAGCCGAAGGAACGAAATCAATATTTGTACAATGCAACGATCACTACTTCAATCATAAAGGAAGGATCTCTTCAGTTTGTCCGCAAACTTCTTGACGTTAGCGTAATACCGGATAATATCAGGCGCAAGCTTTAGATGACGATGATTTTAACGGTGATGACATGAGTCTGAACCCTTTGTATCGGGCAGGCAAATATAATGTGCCCTAGCCCGATAATCTATAAAGTAAGAAAAAAAACTAAAGAAAGTAAATACAACACCACACAGACCTGCACACACAATCGACGGTAACAGTTTGTAGTTGGTGTGTACGACTTCACTTCCCTGAAGCAAAGTTTGAGATTGGGCTAGTTGGTGATAAATCTTTAACAACCTGCGCAGAACGGACAAGGAACAAGAAAGGGAACAGAGACGAGCGCTGTCTTTTAACTGAGGGTTTATTGAAAAAACACGCATGTATATATGTTAGAATACGACATCACGTGAGCGCGCGGACGGCCGGATGGATGGATGGACGGATGGACGGATGGATGGATGGATGGATGGACGGATGGACGGATGGACGGATGGTTGGACGGATGGACGGATGGATGGATGGATGGATGGATGGATGGATGGATGGATGGATGGATGGATGGATGGATGGATGGATGGATGGATGGATGGATGGATGGACGGACGGACGGACGGACGGACGGACGGATGGATGGATGGATGGATGGATGGATGGAAACGGCTAAAGTGTCTTCGGTACGCAAAGAAATTCTTCGCATTTAAAAGCATTACGTCCAGCACGCACACGACGAGCTTCACTTGCCCTCATTTCGCTATAGGGGAAGTGGTCCCGAATGCTTTCTTTTCTTTAGTCGCCTGTACGCTACTCTACGAGGGCAGTATGCTGTAGGTAATCATAATCTACCTGACAAGCTGGTTGCATCACTGTGGAAGCTACGGGGCTGCTTAGCCAATAGGAAGAGCGAACAACTTTCACGATGTATTCATCCGCGCCCCTTCGTCTGCTCGGAGTAGACATGTGCGCCGGACCCAAAATCACCGGCGGCGGCGCGCCGGTGTTTCCACCTCCGGCGGCGGCGCGTGAACGGCGCGGGGTTCATCGGACCGGCGGCGGCGCGGCGCGGGAGGGGGGGGGGGAAGCAGTGAATGCGATAAGTACACGCCGTAATGTTACATGAACGAGGGCTAGCAGCTAACTTTTTTTGCTCCGATCTCACTTAACTCTACAAAACGCTGGTGTACGTGAATACGGTGGCTCCCGGGAGAGAAGTTGTTTTAGGTCAGTTTGTCGTATCAGTGGTCCGAGCGCGAAGCAGTGAGCTCACAGCGCGTAGAAGGTATACGATCCGTTCGCTGGGGGATGTCTGCCGAAACAGCGCGCGTGCCAGCGCTCTCGACCGCGCCCTTATAGTCAAAGTTCACTGTTGCTGCTCGAGTTATGCAGTCCCTCTCCTAAGACATCTCTTCCTGCTCCTTCGCCCAGCAAATGACGGGCGGGACGTTTCCTTCTGTTTGAGAAGCAATCGACGGCAGGCCTCGCACGCGGGTTGATGTTATTCCGTGTGACGAAGATGGCCAGCTTGTTTCATCTCTGCTTTAGCCATGTTCCTTGCCAAACATACAATGCGCGGAGCGATATTATCGATTTAGAGTTTATACGGAACATGACGGCGACAGTGAAAACCTGTCCTGAGTGTCCATACAATTGCTAACGCAATAAAAAATATACAAAAATTGGCCGCGTATCTGCGTGCTTCGCTGCAAATGTCGTCTAAAGACGATAGAAGAGGCGCTGCGTGAGATATGGACGCCATCTGGCAATACGTCGGGAAACACGAGTGCTGTGTTGCGGGCTGGTACTCAAGGCGCAGCGGCAGACGAAGACCGGCGGTGACCAATGCGACCGGTGGGGACGCCGGCCAGCCCGAACACGCTGTTTGGCGCGATGCGCCGAAGGAGAAGAAACGTCCGCACTCAACGAGTACTCTCCACACACTCTTTTATTTACACGTCGCCTGTGTAAAACAGCAATGCCAGAGCGGCGCCCCCTGTCATTCGTACAATGCAATACTGAACCGAAACCGAAACACAACATGAGCTTGTGCAGAGGGCACGGAGGAAGACAAGTTTCAGCGCAGTCGCATTTTCAGCGCAGCTTAAGAAACTAGGGTTGTAACATTGTAGGGCGAGTAGGGCCAGAAGGACCGTCACGACGAAAACCTGCCTCCTCAGTCGTATTCGCCTGGAACGTTGGTGTGGCTTCGCGTTCCCTCCTCCACTCCTGGCCTTTCCACAACGCTACTGCCTAAGTACGAAGGCCCCTACCGCGTCCTACGTCAAGCATCCCCAGTTAACTATATGATTGAGCCTGTTCAATCATCTACGGGCCGCCGTCGTCGCGGCCGCGAGACTGTTCACGTCGATCGACTGAAGCCGCATTATGACCCACCAGCTGTACCTGTTCCTTAGGTCGCCAGGATGGCTCCTTTTCCGCGGGGGAGTGATTTGTAACATGGTACGGCGCAGACAAGAAAGCCTGCGAAAGAAGAAGACGAAGACGGTGGCTGTTGGCGCTCGCGCTTGCTCGGCTTGGAGCGCTGATCGCTTCAGCTGTGGCAATCTTTTAATAAACGCGTTACTGTCTCAACGTTAAACGCATACCATCAAGGTCTTTAAAATTGCGTATCTATGTATTTTCTGTTAAAGGAACACACCGCCTAATGCTTACCTAGTGATGTTGCGCCTCAGATATGCGTAATGTTTGCTTTTTGATCAACAATGTACACAAGTATGAACCTAGTCAGCCGTTCACGATGGCTGGCCCTTGGGCAAGTGGTTCAACTTTGGCCGAGTGGTTGAATCGAGGGACGTGCCGACAAACAGAAAGACAGACAGAAAGACAGACCAAAATTTCTGCGTTTGAGTTCCCCAAGAAAGACTATCGTCTTTAAAAACCGTCGTGCGCTCGCCTTTTTCCTGGAAAGCTGCATCGTCTCCGCTGTAAAGAGTGCACCCCTTGGAAGAATCATATAATCCGGCGCCTTTTCCATTGGTTTCGTTCTCGCCTCCAATACCTTTCTTACAGGGGACATCTCCTCGCCACTTATTTCTTCATAAAGCACGCGTACAATGCCAGCACTAAGCGTTGAATCTACCATGATTTCGCGCTTGTCGGCTACAGTCTTGTTATCTCTTCATGCGTAGTCGCAAACGCACAAAATAAAGCGAAATTAATTAATCGCGCACGACAGTCGTGCGAGAGAAGCAAGAGCGGGTGGGCGGCTGCATAGCAAAGCAGTATGGGAGACAATGCACAAGTGTTATTTCTCGTATATGGACCAGTCGAGAGTATGTACCCTGTTGATGTCACGTGAATCACTGTTCTGGCATCACGAAGTGCACCAAAAGACAAGAAACGCCAAGAGAGAATAACGCGCTCGTTGTTTTTGTTTTTTGTTGTATTTTGAGAGGCTCTTAGGGGCCCTTTATAAAAACAGGGCGTGCAAACACGGACACAGGAAAGTAGTCAAGATACCAGAAACGCCGCTAACAACTGAAAAATCACACAGCGGCGGAACCAAAGGTACACACAAATATTTATCTGCGCATTCACGTAAGAGGCCATACCTATCAAGCAAGTGCGAGTAGTGGTCAAAGTGAGAGATATCTGTTCACTCTCTCGACGTTCCTCTTATGTCCGTGTTTCCACGCCATGACTTCTTAACATGAATACCTACCAACTATAGTTCAGCTATATTCTAAGTTTGCCATTCTCTTTACTTCTGTATTTATTTATAGATTTACTCGAGTAAGAATGAAAGGAAAAAGTATACTAACGCACCGAGGTATATATATATATATATATATATTACTTATCTATTTTATTTATTTATGCACAGTGTACAAGGTCCAATACTCCAAGAATATGCTATCCAGCGAGCTGGGTCGTCGCCCTTTAAGGCTGAAGGACGCGGCAGCGTTAAGATCAGGCAATACACGTGATATTTCTGGAGAAGAAAAAGATATATACTACAACTTCTGGGGAGCTATTCTCGATGCGTTCATCCAAAGGAGATCTCCACAGTCCAATTCGGCAGAGCGCATTCAGTGATTCGAAAAAGCGGTGAGCCGTGATGTCACCTCGCTCTTGACCACGTCGCCGCACCGAACCCGCCAGCACATTCCTAGCGTGAGAAGGGAACGAAATGCACAGAAACAGGAGCTTTTCAAGTCTGAATTTGCATATGAATGTGTCGCAGATGTTTGAGAACAATGCAGGGAATGCGTACCAACCTTACAGCTGCGTTACGCGAGTGGCCGCATTAAACCTAAATCGATGGCTAACACGGTCAAAACACATGTGCACCGAAAATCGGGTCTCTGAGGGCTTCGTTCGTTGCATTGAAGCGCATTCCGTCCCTATAATATGTGACGAGTGTTTGAAAGCTTCGTGATGTCAGGATGGAGCTGCTGAACAAGAACTGGAACCAGGGGGCACGATCTCTCGCCGAGTTCCCGCTATTCAGCGGCCGCTCAAATGGACCGTTCATTACATGGACACATCGGGAAGAGCTTCTCCGGCGAAGTGCTGTATTTTATTTTCAGATTCCCCGTTCGAATTAAAAGAAAAGACTAACGGCGGCGCGCCGCAGTTGAGCGGCGGCGGCGGCGGCGTGATCTCTCTTGGGACTTCGGCGGTGGCGCGAGCGGCGTGACCAAAAACAGGCGGCGGCGGCGGCGCGGCGCGGCGGCGCACACCTCTAGCTCGGAGTCCCCATAGCGTCAACGCTCACGCCTTGGGCGAGTAGTGCCAGCGCACGGTAGCAATCAACGCTATTAGCGTTGGGAAGGAACGCTAACGCCGAAAATTATGAGGTTGGTGTAGAAGCTGGTTCTTTGAGCCTCTGTGTGGCCCGTAAGTTCTAAGTTGACGCTGGTGTTGGCGTTGCATTTGCGTCCTGGCGTTTCGACAGCAATGAATGCGTGTCTAGTTTGCACTGTTTACAAGATTCATCGTCGAATTGTCGGAAACAAGACTGAGCAGGCTTCGCTGAACAAACAGCTGATCTCAGTAATAAGGACAAAAGGTATCTGATACTTTGTCCTCAGCATGTGATGACACAAAGCGATAGCCGGTTCAACCGTTTATTTATTGCTGTCGGGACCGCGGGAAAGGGGCAAGCGTGAGTTCGGATCGAAGCGGATGATAGCGTGTCTACCTGAGCGCTGCCATGTTGGTTCACCGTCACAATTATTGGCAGTTACCGATACCGCGATTAATTGATGATGCCGTACATGACAATCGTATTCAGCGCACTACTTATTACTGTGACGTGAAACGTCCCAAACAAACAATGTTGTCTTAACGTTCTCCAACTATAATGCAATTGGAAATAATATTATGCATTGCTGCGCAGCATGCGGTTTGTTTACACCTCGTAACTTCCACCCTGCTGCAACCAGCTACGGTTTCAAGACTGCGATAGTAGCAGCACGTGTTGTACCCCAAGAAACTTCCGGTTCTTCATTTATCACTCTCTAACACCGAATCGGAAAGCGTGTTTTTAAGTTATGTCAGAGTAAGGAAAGACCCTTTTTCTGCCTTCAGATAAAAGGAAGGCGCATAAGTTAAGGACCAACTCTTATGTTCGGTATAGATTAGAAGCATCTTTATTTGAAATAGAGGCTAGGCACAGGGTGAGAAGTGTTGAACACCATTTCCCGCTGAAGGGGACCATGAGGCGATGCGAAGCCGGAGCACTTGCACGATCGCGTTCCGTTGGCGTTCTTTGGGCATGCGTCGTGGAACGCGAAGAGGAACGCTACGCGATTCTTGTCTTCGCTCTAGCCTGGCGGTTAATTCTCACAGGGCGAGCGGGGAACGCATTCGGCAGGCGTGCGAGAGGGGGGTAGCGTAGGAGAGGAGAGAGAGGGGACGCGCATGCGCTAGTGCTCATCGCGGCGTTGCGCAGGAGAGAATTTCGGCATGTCTAGCCCGTGTTTCAGAGGAAGAGGGGAGAAGGGGAAGTGGAGAGGGGGAAGGATAAGTGGAGGGGGTATGCGCAGAAGGGTGGTCACGCCGCACACCACCACCACCACCGGATTGAACTCCGTCGTAAGATACTTCGCATCTAAAATCTGCTGGCTACCCGCCAAGGCTTTTGTTCCCCGCCAATGCTATGTCAGTGCACGAAACCGGAAACCGTCCAGGGTCTGTGTTTGTAAACAGCGAGACCGTCGTCATACCACCTTAGTTCTCTTGGAGTCGAACGTTCAAAGTCGCCTTTCGGTCTGTCTAGTCTGGCTGACCTCGTTTATTTCTCTAAGTACTTGGTCAGTGTTCGACATTCCGTTTTCCGAAAAATGAAGCCAACAATAAATTGCTTTCGCGAATTATTTAATATTGCACGCCAGCTTTGGGTATTTTAAACTGGCGCACGCATTCTTAATAAGAGAAGCCGACAATCGGGCAATCACTCTTTTCATCATCAGCGCAAACGTACGACGCTGAGAGATCGTCAAGCAATCATTTCTTGGCAATGAAGGGAAGGCTGCGAAAGAGGCGACAGGCTGTGACGGGAAGGCTGGGAAGGGGCGAAATAGCGCGAACGCCACCGCTAATAAGTGTAGTCCCGTCGCGTAATTACATCCATGTTTTCTAAGTAAGAACTGAAAGAAAGGACTACATTTTCTACAAAAGTCCATTGAGACAGGACGCAGCACACACCAGTGAGATATTTATATTTGTTTAAATTTAAGTTTATAGTTGGCCCCGCCACGGCGGTCTAGTGGTTATGGCGCTCGACTGCTGACCCAAAGGTCGCGGGATCGAATGCCGGCCGCGGCGGCTGCATTTTAGATGAAGGCGAAAATATATGAGGCCCGCGTACTTAGATTGAGGTGCACGTGAACGAACCCCAGGTGTTCGAAATTTCCGGAGCCCTCCACTACGGCGTCTCTCATAATCATATCGTGCTTTTGTGACGTTATATCCCAGATACTATTATTAAGTTTATAGTGTATCATTTTTGTGCTTTGCACACGTGTGAAAGCGGCGCCTTTAACGTGTACCTCGAAGGCTAAATGGCGTGTGCGTCTTTGGGTGAGCGTCCATCTCCTCCTGGTTCTTCCGTCTACTCGTCTCAGAAACTTGCGGCGAGTTTTTTACCCACCGATGGTCGCATTAGCAGAGCAATCAAATACTATGCGACGCTTTTGCCGCGCAGCTATACCGCTTTCCACAGTGGAACGAAACGCGCGCCAAACTGGACTACTTTGCGTAGGAGTACATGTGCAGAGGCTTCACCCCCGTAGCTTTCCCTTCATAAAACTTGTATGCGAGTATAGATGCGAAGTATTTCTCTTCGACCATATCACGAGGACGAATGTAGATGAAGCGATCAAGGGCTCGTTTTCTTTGTTATACCCAGCCCAATTGTTTGAACGTGGCACCGCACACCGCTGTCTTCCTTTGTGTATAAGACTGACGCCAGCCACGTACTAATTGTTTGCCTCTATTTAAAGAAACGCGCAAATTAGCATTTCTTTTGTTGCTGAGTGTCTCGCTTCTAGTCACGCCCACTAAGGCCGAACCATACGTATGTAAAGTCGTGAGCGATATTAAAATTAGTAGTGGCTAAACGCAGTTGGCAAGCGCAAAGGTGTTGTTAAAACTAAATGCTCGAATGGAAAGGTATCTCTTGTAGGTCAATGCGTGCCATTCGTATCATTACATGGAAGTCATCGCTGACTAAACTTGAATTCTGCGTTCCTTCTCATGTTACGCACGACTGTACGCTGCCTGAGCGCGCGCGGTGCGTGCTCCGGGGGCTGCTGCACATGCGTAAACTGAGCAAGCACGTCTGAAAGCACTGGGTTCGGGAATATTCCCAGCGATATGATGTCAGCCTTCAAAACGCGCGCGGTTTCAGGCTAGATCCGATCTAAGAACCATTGGCTCTACATTTCACGGACCACAAAGCAGCAATAATTAAGGCAAAACAGAATCCACAACTCAACGCGACATACGAGTTACGAGCAATAAAACACATTGTATATAACTGTACAAGCGCGTTGTCGCTCACTTACATGCGCGATTGGGCAATGTCACTGGAGATTCAGGGTTACCGAACGATCCCCAGGGCTTCGCCCACTCATCATCGTTCACTTCGTGGATATGCGTGAATTTTTTAGCATTTATTTTATTTGCAGCTTTCTCGATTTTCGGTCACGCACAAGATAATGATTTTTCGCTCACAAACAACCACGCCGACACCGATGCCGACAGCGGAATTTCGGCGAAATGAGCTCTTTAACGCTATCGCGTTAATAAACAGGAGAATGGGCTTTCTTTCTTGCCTGCGCGTTGGCAAAAGTCAACGTTCTGGTCATAAACATGCGGTTGCTAATTCAAGCACACTTCGCTCTATCCGATTAGGCAATACCACTCGCCTACAGCGCCTCATTAGAAAACACGAAACTATGAAAAACATTCATTTTAAGAACAGCGCAGCAAAACAAAGACAGTATAGAAAGAAACAGCGGGACGGGCGCTGACTCGCAACTGATAGATTATCGCACATCGAGGCGCATTGCAAGGCATGTGGTTGCGAGCCATGCTTTGAAGAATGTACAGTCATTCACCGCCATAGGAATCGACTCATCAGGGAAATTATCGTAGCTTATCACATTTGTAAAGAGGAAGCTTCGTGCATTAGCCATCCTTCAGTGTCATTATCACAAAGTGAACAGAGCTATCTGCCTGCATCATTTGGTGAATAGACGGTTCTCACGCGCATGTTGACGGCGTGCATGTGGCATATACATGTTTTGTTTGGCTTATCTCTAGTTTTAGGGTGTCAATATCACGTGTCTTTGTGTACTTAAGTATCTGTTTTTCGAATAAACTTTTCAGTTGCGAGTCAGCGCCCGTCCCGTTGTTTCTTTCTATACTGTCTTCGTTTTGCTGCGCTGTTTTTAAAATGAATGCAAACCAACTTGCCCAAATTTCCGTTCATGAAAAACAGTACACGGTCTTCGCGCTGAGTGGCAAGCTGGGTGATGAGAGTGATTGATTCATAAAAAACTGAATTTGCCCAATAGTCAGTGGCCTGGCAAGCTCGAGCGCTCTGGAAATGTAAAAGATCCAAGTATTCACCATCTGCTAAAATATTTGCCTGCTGCTTTCGAATGGCGAAAAGATTTCTGAATTTTGCTCCCGCAATTAAAGCCTTCAGCTGGCGCAGCTCACAAAACTCTTTCATCTCTGCAGTAAAGAAAAACTGCACGTTCTGTCAGCAGCGCATGCGGGCCCAAGGCTTTTTTAAAGAAAAAAAAAACTTATTCGAACACTGCCCCCGATTTATAGTTACCTTTTTTCGAAAAAGAAACTATTAAAATTCTACACGCGGCGTCCAGTAAATCATTAAGCAGGCCTGCCAGCGTTGAAGCGCAACCCGTCTCTCCTGATGTTTACGGTCTCGGACCTCGACCTCTGTTGCGATGATAGCGCAAGCAACATTGACAAAGTGAGGGTGGAGAAGAGGCGGGGGAGAAATGTTTCGTGCGTGGAAGCCTGCAGTGTTGCTTTGGGATAGCAAATTTTTCACTTGCTCGTCGTCAATTACCGGGTCGGCGCCGCTTCGAAGGTTCATTAACGAACTCTGCGCTAAATTACCTCCGTCTTGCGGCGTCCCCCTGACATTTGAAGCCATGCCGTGCCCCGCTAAGTATCCCGCCGCTGCACGACTCCTAGGGAGGCAACGAGGAAATACGTGGTACGCTTCTTTTCTAAGATAGTGGACGGCGATCAAGTATAGAGTGGTCCCCGGAGAAATTGTGCGAGAAACGCGAGTAGCGAGCGAAAATTACAAAAGAAACAAACAAACAAACACATAAAACATATTGAAGCGCATTCAACACTATTTGTTGTATACGTGTCCGCGACAGGTTATGCACTCTCGGCACATTTTACGACACGCAAGTTCTTTTTTCATTATTATTACTTCGATGTCTTAACTTAGCGTGCACTTCATTACTCCCATTAATCACAGGGATAGGGCAATCAGTGCTTTTGTATATGAGGCTTATTTTGAAGGAGTGTAACTGCGCAGTTTTTCTCTGAAAGACTAAGCACACGACCAGCTCTTGCTGTAAGGATCATTAAATTGTGCGCTTTCCTCTAAACAAACAAAAACAGTCTGGTATCTGAAATTGTCTGCATGAACGAGGTTTCTACATTATTTTGTCATGCTAAAGAAAACACATCGGTTTATTTCGTATGCATAGAAAGATCAGGTGCTGAACTAAATACTTGGTATTCGTACAGGCGTACATATTTGGTATAAAAGATCTGGTACATGCACAAACTGATCTGCTGCTCTGAAAATATTGTCTTTAAATGATATCGGCTCGCTCTCCACGTTATTCTGACTTCCAGAATACACACATGTAGGTCTTTTGTATGAGTTGTTGTTCTGAGTTCCTCAATATCGACGTTGCTCTAGGCTCGAGTCGAATGCTTGCTGCCGGTGTCGCTGGGCTGCTCCTAATCGTGCCATTGGAATTAAGCCCAAGCAACATTGGGCGTGCTTCGCGTGCCACTTCATTCGGGCCATCTGATATAACAATCGTGGCGTCTTGAGTTTTCATGCATCTGTTACCCCGTACTTCATCAGATTTGTCTGGTGTATTGGTTTGCTATCAGGCTAACTGACGCTTCCATTGATTGATTGATTGATTTATTTATTGATTGATTGATTGATTGATTGATTGATTCATTGATTGATTGATTGATTGATTGATTGATTGATTGATTGATTGATTGATTGATTGATTGATTGATTGATTGATTGATTGATTGATTGATTGATTGATTGATTGATTGATCGATCGATCGATCGATCAGGCTGGTAATCGGTAACTGGCGTGAAATGCCATATTGTAAAGAGCTTCTGCCTCCTATAATTTTCCTTTTCTTCTATTTTGCGCTGCTGAAAGGCTGTAAAAGTTCTATTGAGGCTTCCCATCGGCATTTTTACGTTTCGCGGGTAGCTAGCACTAATAATTCCAGCAAACCAAAGGAACAGTAACGATGTCCCCTTAGGGATGTTTATCGTGGGTCGGAGTAGCGCTTGCGTCTCGCAGGAATCACAGACCTCACCTGAACAAATAAATTCGCGGGATAAAAAGAAACCATAGAACTTACTCTTAAGACGCCCATAGTGAGGGAACCTTGTTCGCAGACGTGACTGCAATTGGTAGCACCAAAGCGGGTTCAGAGTGTATGGGGTTCAGAAAATATTTGTATTTGCTGTGACGTCCATCGTTACTTCCAGGAGACGACCCCACTGTGATAGTTTGCTGGGGGAAGCGAACCGCCCTTAATTAGCGTTGTCTTCTAAATGGCGAAAAAGGGACTCCCGACACCAGTATAGTCAACGTAAGCACAAAAGAAAGGTCTCCGAAAAGGCTACAATGAGCCCTGATCTTTTTTTTTTCCGTTTTTTCGTGTGTGCGGCTTATAAAAATACGGAGTAATGCTTAGAGCAAATAGCTTTGTTTACAAAAGCGCGGCAGGCTGTGCACTTGTTAGCAAAGCTTGGTGAACCCAGCACCCCGAGAGTCCTAATTGCAAGGATACAGGAGCTGCCACGGAAGAGACCCCCAATTCGACGCTTTGGTGAGCTTTATGAATGTTTTGATAAAGCCCTCCGTAGCTTTACTGCTAATGACAGCTCAGAAATCCATGGGGACAAAGAATGATAGGCTTACCGTTCAGGTATATTAGGCAAGTCGACGGTATTGATGGCAGTTCAAGAGAAAAAACGATATACGATATTCTAGTCGAGATTCGGAGGCTGTCAAAGTGGGGGCTTACGAGGTTACGTAATTGCAGCATTACAGATTGTCAGTAGTTAAGATACTGGCCGCCAGGGGTAGAGGAACTCAGTCGTGTACTACAAAGTCTTATAGACTGCGCGATAAAATCAGAACTTATGCTAACGCAGTACAGAGGTCGTCGAATGACGACCTATAGTGGAAATGAAGTGGCACTGGACGATGCCTCTGTTCAACTGTTGGATTTTATATTCAGCTGGTATCACCACATGTGATGCCGAAATGATTGTTGCGATCGCAGTCACACTGGCGGAAGTGATCATGACGAGAAGCTGCGAAATTTTGTTTTCTAGAACGAACGTCTATTTTTTCCGCACACAGCTCAGGCGATGTCTGCTGCCTTGAGGAATATTTATAGACAACCACTGCGTTCATAATGAGGTATGAAGACAGCCTTTTTAATAAGGTGTGAAGACAACCTTATTAATAATATATAAGGACAGCGAGTGCGTAGATAATGAGGTACGACAACAAGCTTATTAATAGGGCGCGAAGCCAACCACTGCATTCATAATTATTAGCACGCTCGGACCATCACATTGCAACGCGCTCGACAAATAGCAGTGACCGAGCTCTTTCGGAAGAAAAAATCCTGCTTCATCGACAGGACATAACATCGCAGAAGTAGGGATGTTCAAGAGATACCATGTTTTCCGCATTCCACCGGCCTATCTGAACGACTTTCATTGGAATGCCCTCCCCGTCTGCGCATGTGTGGGGCTTTTTACAGCGAAAGTGCATATGACTAGGCTCTGGCGGATCGCGTCCGTGCAAAAAAGACGCGTGGAACAACAATGTTCAGTGCACCTCGCTCCTCGCCACCGCCGGTGCGTCTTTCAGAGGTATAGCGATGCTCGGCGGGGGCACTTCCCACCAGTCGATGTGTCCTTTTGTCTCGTGACGCAAGCATCACGCTAGCGCTGTGATCAACAGTTGCCCTTTGGAGCAAGACTTTGATTTGGGGTAGTTGGTACATGTTTAGCTGGGGAAAAACAGCGCCGTCAGTTGCGATGTCAGTTGTAAGTGCAGCGCTCGTCCAGTCTACTGTGTTCCTGCGTCCTCGTCTTTTATTGCGCTGTTTTTCCCCAGCTAAGCATGCTCTTTTGGACTCGTTGTGGGACGGACGCATGTCGTTTTCTGGGAGGAGGAAGAGCGGGAATTGAAGGAGCGCCGACGCACACAGAAGCGCGAATAGGCGCGAAAACGACGTCAAGCCGCTGCCGCATAACGTGCCGCTGCAGCCGGTGGCTTTCATCTTCACAGTAGTGCAAGGCATCTGACTTTCTTTTCCACTATATTACCCATAATCCCCGTCCCCGAGAAGTTTTGCAATCTGTTTATAGCTTAACAGGGCGTTGGTTCGAGCTAGCTGGTACTCCATGGTCAACACTTGCGCAAAATTTCTTAGAAAACGGACTGAAACAGACACGGACGGGCGCACGGACGGGGGGTGGTTATAGCACCCGGTTATCCTCCCTGCTTTTCCTTTTTCACCTATCCCTCTCTCCCTCTCTCTCTCGCTCTTACGTTCCACTCAACCGGCAAGTTCCATGAAAAGACCAAAATAGGAAAACTTTAGCATCAGTACGCTTGCTTTGAATCGCTCCGAGATTAATTTCCTTGGTGACCAACTAGGAGAGCATTAATAGAACTGCAGGCAGTGAAAATCAATCTAGAGTCCCTTAACTATAGTTACGGTGTGCCTACCATTGAGATCGAAGTTTCTAAACGTAAAACCGTGAAATTAAAGTTTTCGGCCTTATTACGCAGTCAAATTTGTGTTGGTTAAGTATTCATGCTGCTCTCCGCAACAAGTTGGTCGCTGCTAACTCCTACCCTCACTACTGCGTTTCGAATGTGACAGCGATGAAGATCGATTGTTCATTGATCGATGCACCTTCTATCATCCCTCGCCGTGAGAACTTCGCTGCCCGCCGCGCCTGTCAGCTCTTTCTTTCGTACTTTATACCATTTGCGTTTCTCGGAAAGGTATCCAACTTCTGTAATCAATCCTACAGTTCCTCACACGCGACAAACTTGTTATCGGCAACGCGCTTGCTTATTATATCCCATGGGTAGAGCGACTCTTTATGGAAAAATTACGAAATTGGGTTTAGAGTGCACGGTAACACTCTCTCCACCCGAAAAACTCACACTGGAAGGGGTAGTAAAGGGAACGGAGAGCATGAAGGAGTGTGGTAAAGTGAGACTCGCGATAGATCAGCATTACAGAGCAGCACCCTGACAGGTAAGCGAGACAGAAGAAGGAGGAGGATAAGGGTGTTGACGGAGTGTTCCAAAAACACTTTAGGCAACGAGGGAGTCTGACAACCCGGAAGTTTCCTTCCGGTTGGAGGAAATGGAATTGGACGCCAGATGAACGTACAGACTGACAGATAAGAGAGCCGGGTTCGGTATAAACCTCGTTCCAGAAAACAGGCTAAGGTTGTAGTGAAAGAGTTATCGGCGTGCGAACGAGTATGAAGTGTCTTCCTTATCCGGTGTGCTTTCTTCTCAACCGCTTCTGCGCTCCCCTTCGCAACAGTATGCAAGATAGCGTGCCCGTAAGTGACGGTGAATTCTGCAATATGGGTGTGAATTAATGTGCGCGGGTGTTTTAGAGAGAAGGTGTATATCGCAAGGCAAAACCAAACTACGTCCGTCCTGTGTGCGCGAAAACTTCAAGTGCAGATGTGCCACAGAAATTGGACGAGCCCCACTTCTCACCACTGGTCCACTAATACTAAAGAACAGTAGGTGAGAACGCGGAGCGCGTGTAAAAATAATAAAATGGAAAAAGAGGCACGCCGTGATGGTGATCTATGATGTAGAACATGCGAAGCAGAGTGTGTGACATGTGCAATAGGCACTGCGATAAATCCAAGTCAATTGTGTGTGTAACTTCCTTAAAAACACTAAGATTTCTATGAACCCTCCGGATTAACCCAGTGGTAAACACCGGGACTGCACGTTTCACTGGGACTGCCTTTTAACCATTTGTACGGAGTGCTCGGACCGTGATTTTTACGTTCCTTTTACATTTGTTTCATTCTTTGCACGTTACACTCCAGACTACCCTCAACCAGTTTCAACCAGGTTTTTCAACCAGTTTGAAAAGCAAATAGCAAGTCATTTCGAGACATACTCACGCTGCTTTCAATGACTGACGCATTGGGCACTCGAAGAAATCGTTATATTTATATTTCTAGCCCACAGTTTTCGATTATCTTTTTTAACTGTTTTATCGTCACACTTGGTGAAACGCGGCAATCGTCGAGTTGGTTTAGAACATGGCGAAACCGACATGAACATTGTGAGTGTAAATCTTTTCTATTAAAACAAAAATGAAAAAAAGGAGTGGTCGTCATTTCATAACAACGGGTATACCCTTTTAACTTGTTTATTGGCAAAACAAAAACAAAAAATTAAGAAAAAAAATATAGTCCTCCGGTCGGTTAGGTCATTCAAACGTACGGTCATGGGCTTGCGACAGACGTTCAGATGGAACTTCTTGATCGCCGACGTCCGTGTTCGAATTGTTCTTGTGGAATTTCTGTTGCATTTTACGCTTGCGGTGATGCATGGTGATGCATGTGCATTTTTTGTTTATGTAATGAAAATTTGTTTATTTTGCCATATATGTAAGACATGAGAATATGTCTACTTTGTCTACGATCTTGTATACATGGTGGTTCATGTACAGGACAGTGATAACCAAACAAAAAATCTATTTCTTTCCCTTTTCGCAACTTGGCATTGACAACCTTATCACAGATTCACCTAATAGTGCATCTTATTACTGAAGTAAATAAATGGTAATATGTGTGATTAAGTGGAGGAATTACTTTGAACAGGATATTCCTTGATGATCTTTACAAATTCTTTGTTCGCAAAATCCTTGCGAACAAAGAATTGCATGCAAAGATCCCTGTGTACGAAAAATCATTGTGAAGAAGTAACTCGTGTACATGCTGAAACGTCCGTCTTCTTTTTTTTTTTACATTGACCAGTGACATGTACCATTAATTGGGTTATAATCGGACCTCACGGTGTTCCGTGGAACTTCTTACTAAAAGGGCTCACCGCACCTGTACTCTGGAGCAGCCCCGAAACTTCAAACCTAGATCTATGCTGGATTAAGCCTCTTTGATTTGGCACCCTTACCACGACTTTTTGATAGAATTATTAGAAAAACTTCAAAATCAGGGCGCGCGATTCGTATCCGGCAATTACAACCCTTTTCAAAACGTCCCCGAATTAAAGGCATTGCTGGGCTGGGAAACGTTAACAAGAAGAAGAAAAGAACTTAAGACTCAAGTTCTTTCACCGTACCTTTCATAACAAGCAGGCATTGACAGCTGCATCTACCTGTCAGAAGCATCCTATGTCTCGACTCGGCACGACCACTCCAAGAATATGCGCGCATACAGTTGTAATAAAAAGCATTTCTCCAAATCGTTTTTTTTAATGCAAACTGTATTAGATTGGAACTTTTCACCAGAAGAATAGGTTTCTCTCTCTGATAATCATGATTTTTATTCCCCGACGGTGTCTACGATAACGTATCATTGTCCTAGTTTTCTTTGAACATTGTTACCTTTGAAAATGTCAACCTCTTGTCTTTTTCACCTTGCTTACCTTGATGTTAAGCTTGCTTTATATATTTGTGATGCTTACTTCTGCAAAACGTGTAGTATTAGTACTAAAACTGTCTCCCCTGCGATAATAACTTCGAAGCAACGCAAGTGTTTTGAAAATAAATAAAAAACAATTTCCTCGGGCCCACATCCCGCCCAGTGGTTGTCGCAGGCTTCAAGCCTGCAGATCTATGTATCAGATTTATTTCCCCAAAAGCAAATAGAACGCATATTGCAAGGCTATAAATTTTCAGAAACAAGAACCAAAAGTACGAATTGTAATGACGGAGCGTAACGTGATTTGCTTCTCTCCTAAATCGGGCCCCTCATCCGTCCATTCGCACGTCCACCTCGTGTCCGATCCATTTCCTTCACTCGGAAAGGACACCCGGGTCGGCAGACATACTCGTTGCGTAAAGTCATTTTGCTCCATGCCGTCTGCACCCTTCGCACTCCCCCCTCTCTCTCTCTCTCTCTCTAATTTAGCTGTGAGGCCACTGCGTACCTCCGAGATATAATAAGCAAATCTAAGTAGCGACTAAAAGTTGTACGATGAGTGAAGCGGAACTGAAAACTGACCCTGAGGTCACTTTCGAAAAAAAGAAGTCGATGCTTTACCGTCACGGCACGACGTCACTCGTGTTAATGACGTAATGCCTCCGTGAACCCTCTGCAGGACAGAGGCCTCTGCCATGTTTTGCCGAATAACCCGGTCCTGTGATTGCTGCGCTCACGTCATCCCGGCAAACTTCTTAATCTCATCTGTCCACCTGACTTCCTGTCTCCCCATCGCGCGCTTGGTTTCTCCTGAAATTCAGTCCGTTACTCTTAATGACCAGCGGTTATCTTGCCTTCGCTCTGCATGCCGTGTCCTGGACTAAGATGTCCTTAACACCTGTTTGAATTCCCCGACCCACTCAGCTCTCTTCCCGTCCCTTAAGGTTGTACCCCTCATTTTACCTTTCCATGGCTCGCTGCGTCGTCTTCAATATAAGGGGAACCCTTTTCGTAGGCCTCCAGGTTTATGCACTGTAGGTTTTACAGACCTTTTCAAAGAAGATAGGGAGCACCTCTTTTCAGGACTGTGACATGGGAGTACAAAGGCTGGCGCACGCGGACGTCACTGCCCACGCAGTGCATTTTGGAGGAGTATCGAATATTTACCACAGCCCAGGAGGGATCATGGCGGCGCCCAAAGAGCCTTCGTTGAAAGGGTGTACAGCCACATACTTGTTGGGTGTTACGGTGAGTCGTCTTGTTTACGTAGAGAAGAAGAAAGGGTAGATGGCCACAGGCAGAGATGTTTGCCCCTTGTTAGACCGACTGGCTGCCCTCTGCCGGTAAAAGAGAGCTAATGGAATGAAAGATAATAGGGCTAGAAACATCTTACGGCAAGTGTGAACAAATTGAGTACTACCCGACGCGTGCATATCTCGTGGCCTGTGAGGTTCATAAATCCTTATATGTACCTTCAGTATGAAAAAAAAAAGAAACAGCGTTAGAATGACCAGCGTAGGATAGAAGAACTGGAAGACGATGGTTACGATGATGGTAACGGTGGTGGTGGTGATGCTTATTAGGAAGAACATGATGTTGATGACGACGACGATTGTGATAAATGAAAAGAACATGATGAGGACGACGACGACGATGCTGATCACGAATATTGTCTGTTGTCTAGTGATGCAAAACTATCGGTAAATTGACTATCGATAGCATCGATAGTTTTTTTTTTTTGAAACTATAGATAGTGTAAGCAAACTGTCGATAGTACTACTATCGACAAACTATCGATAATTCAATTGGTAGTACCATCGGTAATATTACTAGCGATATAACTGCGATATTACTTTATTGCTTTGTTTCGGTGTATTCAGGTTTCACCAAAAAATACTGTTCGCACCGTTCGACGCAGACCGCGCCGCAATGTTTGAGAAGCTTCGCAACTGTTTGAGATCATTTTGTTAAGAATACGCGCCGGACGCTAATATTCATGTTCATTCAAGAGCTTACGCGAGCACCAGCGATAACGCTGGAAGGTTCGATGAGTGATGTATGAAAGAGGAAGCGTTCGACCGATTATCAGATTACACGACGGCCGGCGACTGTTATCGCCGTTATCAATGCTCAGCGTGTATCGCTTGTATTTTGAGTTTCGATTTTCTGGGCACAAGTTCGCCCAAATAAAGAGCTTCGTATTTCCCAGTCTTGCTGCAGCATTCTTCACCAGCACAACCACGTGAAAAACTATCCATAGTGGCGCGAATAATGATGCTGTTGCCAGCTGGCCATATTGCCAAAATATTTGCGATAGCCTACTATCAGCTTCGCTTAATTTATGAGCAATTTCTGGCGAGAGAAATTATTTCTGCAGTGAAAATGCTGGCATATGTCCA
The DNA here is from genome assembly GCF_013339695.2 of Rhipicephalus sanguineus. Classification (NCBI taxonomy): domain Eukaryota; kingdom Metazoa; phylum Arthropoda; class Arachnida; order Ixodida; family Ixodidae; genus Rhipicephalus; species Rhipicephalus sanguineus. The sequence goes on along the minus strand of NC_051182.1, from coordinate 119,325,805 downwards.
CCAATAAATTCATATTCAAAGGCAAACAGTCACATCTTGCAATTAACAAACTTAGTTCTTGATAATATTTTTTTATTTTGAAATAATAAATGCAATATAAGCTTGAAGTCGCGCAGTTCCACCACATGTAACGGCTTCCCTTCCGCTACAGCTGAATAGTTTGACTTGATGATCATGTGTCAGCAAAGCACTCTGGTGAAGAACACAAGCTTGTCAACGTTCTTGCCCTTCGGCCTGCTCCTTCGGCTCCACTATGTACACCACGCGCGTGGTGAACCAAGTTTATGCTGCAATGAGTTCGCGCCGTTGATTTTGTACTATCGATAGTACTTACTATCGACAGCGCTATCGATAATATTTTTTACCATCAATAGTTCGATAGTGACTAAGCTATCAATAGTATCGATAGTACCATCGATAGTTCTGCATCACTGCTGTTGTCTGTTGCAGGCGCATCTAGATTTGCAAGATACGCTGCCAATTGCCCCACTCAAGGGGTTTGCCCATGTGAGTAAGGCTATTTGTTACCAAGAAGTTTCAGGCGTTACATAAAGTAAGTAGAGCGCACGTTTCGGAATCACGTGTCATTGTGAATCAAAGGTATCTAGTGGGAGCGTTACATGCATTGCGAGTGCAGAAAACAGATTGCATGAGGTGTTCGCCAGCCACCGCATCTCGCCAAGAAGATACGTTGCACGGGGGGGGGGGGGGGGGGAATGTCTGTATCAGTGTATCTGTTTGTTTGAGCACTAAAGGACAACATGCCCGTTTCATAACGAGATACTCGAGACTCACTGAGTCGGCTGCGTTGTTTTGGGTCAGCCGGCATGGCTTTTGCCAGTGTGATCGACCTTTGCATTAAGTGCAAGGGGTCGCGCAAAACTTGCTGGCTTTACACGAACTTGTTGACTTATTACTTTAATACGCTGAAATAACTAAATCAGTACATGCGGTTTAACGGGTGCTATCATGCGTGGAGACAGCGGAGGAACGATGCTAAGACAAAGAAAAAGAAAACAGATTAGTTGAGAAATCTTTGGTGTGTAATTCATTCCTGTGGAGCATGTGCTAAGAGGACAGAGCACAGGACGGGCCGTGATTCTGCGCCCAGCGTTCCTCAGAATGGGCCCAGGGCCGACGAATTATCACTAAACACACTGTTCACTTGTGCTTCAACACTTCTATTCCCAAATCCGGCGACACCTTGCCCTTCAATATATATATATATATATATATATATATATGTGTGTGTGTGTGTGTGTGTGTGTGTGTGTGTGTGTGTGTGTGTGTGTGTGTGTGTGTGTGTGTGTGTGTGTGTGTGTGTGTGTGTTTAGGCATGCTGCGCGCGCCCGCACGCTCAATGTTGTTAGTCTAATAATAATCTCCTTCAAACCACCTGCAGGCGCCCGCCGGGCCTCTCCGAAAAACCCTATTGCTGCCCCGTTCATTTCTTCGGAGTGCAAGGTTGTTTGTTTACGTAACGTCCCCGAATATAAGGAGGCACCTTGTTCGCAACCGTTCGCCCATACGGGACAAGCGCGCCGATGGGCCGTCTCGGGTTTTCGCTAATTGCCCTTAACGTTCGCGCCCTGGCGCTCGCCAAACAAACGGGTCCGGTGTTTGCCGTCCGTCTGTCCCGCATCGGGAGGAACGTCGTCGTAAACAGGTCCGTTGTCTCCGGCAGCTTCCTTTGGCTGGGGCTTAATGGTGGCGCTGCTGCAAATGCTTTCGACCGGCTCTGCACATCCGCGAGTTAATTAGAAAACTTTAATTAGATTGGCGATGAAATGACATAGAGGGAAAGCAATAGGCATTGTATAATATGAAAGATCGCATGTTCTCCTATACCCTCCTACCCCGCAATTTTCGAATGGTGACCAGTGGTCTTCTTGCCTACCGTGTTTCCTCGGACATTACTTGCACTAGTTAGCAGTGCTTAATGTGGGATTTTGTCAGCCAAATTATGCCTCGAACGAAACAAGAGAAATATTTTGCGAAGGGCTCGTTCTTTTTTTTTTTTGTGAGATACAACCAAATAAATCTAACCGGAAAATAAGCTAAGGAAAGCATAAGTGACATTAATTATTGTCTTTACGTATGGTGTAATAATTATAATGTAAACTGAAGGGAATTAAAGTGGACTAAAAAGCACCGTTTTCTGTCAGTAGGACCCGAACCCGCATTCTTCTAATTAAGCGTTCGACGTGTAATTCTGTATGTATGTATGTATGTATGTATGTATGTATGTATGTATGTATGTATGTATGTATGTATGTATGTATGTATGTATGTATGTATGTATGTATGTATGTATGTATGTATGTATGTATGTATGTATGTATGTATGTACGTACGTACGTACGTACGTATGTATGTATGTACGTAATATTTCTTATCTTTCTACCTCTCTCATTCGCCAGTGTCGGTATAGCACACTACTTATTTCTTTCTGGTTAGTCCTCGCGTTTTACCCTTCTCCTCGGTCTCTTCTCTTTCGGTTTATATTTAATGTGATATCCGATGGTTCCTGCAACAATTCTAGTTGAATGGCACTTTGTGTTCACAGTGAAACGTTACGGTTTTGTCTGTTCTGTTCTGTTCTACCTGTTTTGCTGTGGAGAGGTTGAGGTCCATATTGCCTCGGCTACTCCATATCACGAAGTTAGGCAGCGAAAAAAAAAAGAATAATACTGAACGGTACCTAAACATGAACAATCCGCACACTGAAATCACTTCAAATATCATACCAATACACAGTTTGCTTGCAGCAGTTCACACTGTCATAAACTGTTCACCCGCACACCTTCCTTTTCTACTCTCAGTATATGCACTAACACCTTTCATATAAATCAATCCCTGGCTGTCTATCACAAGTGCTTATCCAGTCCGGTCTCCACTAAAAAATCTGTCAGGAAGATGTTCGCCTTTTTCTGAAGATGCATCTCAGGCCATGGTCCAAGTATTTTCTTTAATGTGAGGGGCCGTCTGTCCAAACTTGCTAATTTCTTCTTTAATGTTTCTCTTTCACTCGCGTATTTAACGCACTCCAAAAGAATATGGCGAACATTTTCTTCTGCTTGACCGCAATGGCATTCCGGTGAGTTGGATCGATGTATCTTGTGCAGGAAGCTGTTTGTGTAGGCTACTTCCAATCGAAGTCTGTGGATTAAAGTCTCTAAGTGTCGTGGGAGATCTGTCGCTATGAAAAATTTGCTGTGTGGATCAACTTCATAAAGTACTGATTCATTTGGTTTACGGCTATCAAACCACTTCTCCATCGAACCATGGTTAGCTCCTTGCGTTATAAAATGACGAATATCCGCCCCAGACACAGGGATTGCGCAATCCCGTCCTTCGTTCAATGCTTTCTTCGCGAGGCTGTCAGCCTCTTCATTTCCCTTTATTCCAATGTGACTGGGTATCCATTGGAATACGATGTTGTGACCCTGCGCTGAGGCATATTTTGTCGTTTCAGCGTCACGAGTAGTTCACAACTACACGCATTTTAGCCTCTTTGTCATAAACGCGTCGCTTTCCGCAAGCCACTCGACAAGCCAGCAGCAGCCGCAGCAACAACCGCAAAAGCATGCATAGTACTTTAGAGCTGGCAGAGAAAGCTTCGGCTTTTAAAAAAATATGAAAAGAGGGTTGGTTTCGTGCAAAGATGCCAATCCCATGACGCAGCGCCGAGGCATTGTCTGCGCGCATTCTTCTTTAATGAATTCAATAAGAGAAAAAGAGAAAGGTTGGGCTTGGGAAACTACCACAGAAGAGTTTTCGACGCACCTGCGGCGCACCTGCGGTTATATCCTTGGCCCCAATCAGTAATTGCCTTGCGGAGAAGCCCTGAACTTTCTCGCAGGGATGAAAAAGAGGTCGGAGGAAGCGTTGTTTTCTTTGTTAGAGGTCTTTCACGTGGTGCGGAGAATGAAAGGAGATAGATGCATTGTACGAAGTAATACAGAGAGAGAGAGAGAGAGAAAGTTCAAAGGAAGAACAGTTGAGCGCACCCAAGCAACGCACTTTTGAAACCAGAATATCCGCAGAATTGATTCGGTTGCGGGAGCTGAAGAAGCGAGAAAGTTCACTTGTTCCATTGTTTCTCGCAGCACTTCACTGCGCTGAAGGTCGCTTCCAACAGTATCGCTGAGATAGCGGGCACGTGGTCTTGAGCTTTAACTATTAAGAGTAACTCGAGCTATCTGCGAAGTGCCAGCGAAAAATAAAATTCTGGAGCCCTTGGCCAGTCGGGAAAGTGCAGGCAAGCGAAGCTACCATGCGCGTGCCTGAGCTCCTGTTTTTCTGTGTTTCTTGGCATTTAGCAATTCTACCTCCTAACTTTTCCTTCCACCATGCTGGAAATTGGACCTTCATCCACGTGCTTAGCAAAGCAATACTTCTGTTGCTACAGGTAGCAACGACGATCATGCGTTCATATCCAGGCAACAATGAAAAATTGGCAACGTGAAATGAGAGGTACGTAACCTCGATAAAAGACCAGATTGGCGTATAAGAGACGGCGCTGATAGCAGACATGCTTACGGTCGAGAACAGCATCGATTACTGGAAAACGGCGCATAGCATGTGAACGGCGCACCTATACGAGGGCCGCATTTTTGTACGTTCTCCGGCACCGTGTTTCTTGCGCCGGACACCGCCACCAAAATTTGCGAGTCATAACTAGCTTGCATTGAAAAAAATAAGTCACAGTTCGCCGAAAGAGCGAAACAATATATGCGATAGCAACAAATTGGAATGTTATAGGCGTACAATCGCCTATAACATTCCAATAATCGCCTATAACATTCCAGGTACAATAATCGCCTATACAATCGCCTATAACATTCCAGGTACATAAACGCTGTCAACTTGGGGTGTCAACGAAAGTTTGCGTTGAACCTATAGACCACACGAAGGTCACTTTTCTCGCTGTAGCGACCGCGTTTGCGAAGCGAGTGAGCTCCAGGTGGAGGAGCCAAAGCAGGGGATAGTTGAAGTAACAATTGTGATAATTCGCGCTCGTCCTGTGTACACCGGTGCATTCTTTTCGTGCGTCCTTCTCTGTGTTTGAGCAGCGCGCTGCAAGTGACAAGCTGTGACAGTTAGTTCTCACTCACCGTGTGTGTGTTCTTTTCGTGCGTCCTTTGTGCTTGAACAGCCCGCAGCAACTTTCAAGCTACTTGCCGTTCTTGTGTGGCATTCCAATATGTTGCTATGGCATTGATTGCTTCTCCCTTGAGGCGAAACTGCGACTTCTTGATCTTAAGATGAGATACCTTGGTATAAAGAATACGAAGCGCGAATAAAGTATTTTCGCTTGACATGTTTATCTTCTGTTTGGCTCGAACATAACTTAGACATACGCGAAGAAACCACCGACATAACCAGAACCGGCACGCAGGATTTTCGCTATAACAAATCTTTGTAGTTTCTGTTACACCGGCTCCATGCACGCATCCGCGGATCCAATGACGTCTACTCTTACACTACATACGGTTTGCAACAGGGACAGCATGATACTCCCACATACAAGACTAGGCAGTACTCTAGATAGCTCGCAATTTGTTCTAAACACACGTAGGCAGGAGATTTGACCGCCGGGACAGCTGAATGCAGCTCTCTAATCGTAGAGTTACACAAACTACACGACGTGTAGTTTGTGTAATTTCTTGCTTGAATAGTTGAATAAAATTTGAGAGCAATAATGAAACGCATAAACGGAATGCGTGCTCTTTCTTTTTTTTTAATTTTTACTGCGAATCGCAGCGAGCTACGAGACTAATGTACCTCCGTTTCTCTTGCGTTCGTGTTGTCGCGCTTTGCGTATCGCGCAGACGCCACCCCTTACAACGAAACTAATGGCATCTTCGGCTGGCGGCACTCGTGGCGTATTCTGCGCACTCGTGCGGTGCCGTACGTTCGTCTGGGCACCATGCGTGCGGTGCCGCATGTTCGGCTGGGCCGGCCACGACACGAGTGCACGCCACCGCGCCACCGCGGAGATCGACGGTGGAGCGTGGTGCAATCCCGTCGTGCAGCGCGTTCTAGCAGACGACGCGGTGACGTTCCATCAATGCAGGCGCAATCACTGATCTCCACTAGGAGGAGCTGGATGGCGCATCGAGCACGCGGGCGTGAAGCCACCGGAAGCGGCCGTTTTTGTCCCGGAAAAGAGCTTTTCTCTTCTTTTTTTAAAGAAATACCTGCTTGTAGCGCAGTAAACTGTACGAATCGACCAGAAAAGTCGTCAGGGAAAACATTTCACGCGCAAGTACCTCAAAGTTGCATTACTTTTTACGCATTTTGTACGTTGCAGCACTCAGCCGTATTCGGACGGTGTCGGCACGGCGTCTATCATCTTTTGTGTAGCGTTCGTCGGCGTCTAAAGTGAGGCGTAATCGCAGAGTTTTAAAAAATAAAAAATAAAAACGATCATAACAACAGCTGCCACCCGAGAATATTTGAATTGCGCGACTGAGACGCACAGAAGACGCCGGCTTCCGGGACAAACAGGGCACCTTCCGGTGGCTTCACAAGCGTCCGCCTCGCAGAGCGAGGATGCGCCGTCCAGCCTTTTTAATGGAGGTCAGTGGGGGCAATTTACAGCTGGCGCTGCAGCAGAACACGGCCGGACTGGAGGTAAAACATGCATGCGTTGTAAATCGTCCGCCCGTGCTCACACAAGGCTACTTTTGCTGTCGGGATTTCACCGGAGAGCGAAGACGGTGCAGAAACTGCCAACCTTCGTCAGGTCTGTGCAAAACTGACGCAGCAAAACCGCGCGTAGAACAAGCGAGCACACGCTGGACGCACAGCGTCGCGCAAGCGTCTCTAATCGTGTGGTTTTCCGTCGTTTACGCTCTTAATTCCAGTATAAATCCGCCGTTGCAAAATGTCGTCTGCTGAATTTTGATTGCTGTGCGCGTCTCGCAGACGGCGCTGCTGTCGCATATTCGAGTTTCCTGGCTCACACGTTCGTCTGGCCCGTAGCGGGGCCTGAAACTCGGGCGGTGTTTGACGTAACTTCCCTTCCACCGCCACGGTGCCCGTGCGGCTCAGCCGAAGATGCCATAATTTTCTACCGCGTTGCAGCCCTCATTAGGCTCATTTATCCTCCCGCGTCTAACTAGATGTTCATGCGGCACACCGCTATTCTCGCGTCCGTACAAATGTTGCAGCTTTCGCGCTCAGTAATAGGTTGAAAGCCAAGTGATCGGCGAGTGCGCATTCGGCATAGCTCGCGGAGATGAAGCGCAAAGAACGCCGCCACAACGCCGCTCGCGTCTCGGGGGCTTGAGCAGGTTCGGGCACGTCATTCACTCGTGACACTGTGTGCGCATGACGTGTTCTGTTCATGCGTATGCGTCATGTGATCCTCCCGCTCGCGTGCCGAAAAGGCCAGAAAAGGGACTTGGCTTGCGAACGCTACACGGGGCGAAGGGCAAGGGTTTAAGCTCGCCTCCTCGCATCATGGTTTCACGCCGCCTCAAAACATTAAAAACATGGGTTTTCTCAGCTTCAAATAGACCGATTAGAAAAATTCTTGTGGCATAATGCTTTTATTGAGCGCGCAACAACTTTCAGTGTCGAACTAAAATTCCTAATGTCACCTGGTGAGGAGCCCTTGAACTAAAACGGACTGCGGGTCTCTGTGTCTAAGCGTTTTTCTGTCTTGCATTGCCCATTAGCAGTGAATTTGCTGTGGGAAACACCGGCGCACACTGCATGTTACGCCCCTGCACAGGTTTCACGTTAGTGGAGCTGAAACACCCTTACCTACATGCTTCGCCCCTCCCCAATTTTTTTTAGGGGCGAAGCTCCTTAAAGCGGCACCCGTTCGTCCCTCGTAGTGCGTAACCAGTCGTAACGCTAGTACCAGATCCTGACCTCCAAGCGGGTGCCGGTGGGAGATTTCTCCTGTGCGTTGTTGAACAATAAAAAATTCGCAGCGTGCGCGTTAACTAAAAGCCGAATTCTTCTGTCTCTCATTCCCCATTAGCAGCCATTGGCATGTTCCAGTAGGAAACGTTAGTAGAAGTAGAAGTGTAAGTGTTAGCTAAAAGCCGACTTCTTCTGTCTCTCATTCACATTAGCAGCCATTGTTTACCTCCAAGGTAGCGCCTGGTGAGATTTCTCCTGTGCGTGATTAAATAATAAAAATTTTGTTCAAAACGCCGTTGATTGATGAAATAAACCAACGAAAGACGCCAGATGTTTTCTAAAAGCAAAACGAAAGAACGGCAGATGTTTCTAAACAAAACGAAAAGATGCCAGCTGCTTAACGAAAGACGCCAGATGTTTTCTAAAGCAATGGTTTTCTAAACAATGAAAATTCACAGCGTACATGTAAAATTAAAGTGAGCTGCAGGTCGTCATAACTCATCGAACCTTTAGTATAAACGCACCCGATCTCACGTCGGTGATGATGTACTGGGCAGAATTCACGGAACATTCACGGTTTATAGATGAAGCTCCGCAGCTTCGCCTACTCATCATCATTCACTCCGTGGATATGCTGTGATTTTTTTCCTTCATAGTTCACACTGACACTGCGTTTGTTCTTTTCGTGCGTCATTTGTGCTTGAGTAGCTCGCAGCAAGTTTTCGAGGTGCTTGAAGTTCTTCGTGTGACATTCCAATTTGTTTCTATCGCATTGATTGCTTCGCCCTTGAGGCGAAACTGTGACTTTTTTATCTTAAGATGAGATGCGTTGGTATAAAGGATACGAAGCGAGCTTGGAGAAATTTCGCTTTACATGTCTATCTTATGTTTGGCCCAAATAATACTTAGATATACGTGACAGAACCACCAACATAACCTGAACCGGCATGCAGAATTTTCGCTATAGCACATGTTTGCGCCTTCTCTTACAAGCGGCTACGTGCACATGTTTCACGAGTGCCATCAGGCCACGTTCTTACCACTGCGTAGAGTTTGCAATAGGTACAGCGTGCCGCTCTCCGATACTAGAGCAGACAGCAGCCTCATGGCTCATTCACACTGGGGAATCCGCCGGCCACAGCGACCGGAATTCACGCGCCGCCGAAAGTCAAGATTGTTCACACCGCTTAGCAACCGCACCGCCGAAACTAGGGCGTCTAGTTGTCATCGTCCCTTCGCGCGAAGGAACGCTGGCATCGACGCGCTCGGCGTTGTGTACGGGTTTCGTTATGGTGAAGCGCATAAACAGGAGCAGGGTCGTCGAACTGCTGGGCCTGCTGCAAAGCAACTTTCTGGCGATGTCTGACGAGGATAAACATGCATTCGCCGAACAAAAGAAACGACGCAAGCAGTCGTGGTTGGTTCGCCCAGGTTTTCAAGACGCGAGAAGCTTGGTCGAGCCGAGGTAATGCTACCCGTTTTGCAAGATCGCGATGATGTATTGCAAAGATGCTAATCGCGACAACACTTGGCACTTGTCGAGAGCTACAGGATGATTACGAAAGACTTCGCTGTTGCTGCGGGCTTCGACGACTGCAATATCACAAGCACGCCGCCATTTTTCGAATGTTCTACTCGCGTTCCGATTGGTTCGCGGTGAGGGAATCCGGCGGCAGCTGCCGCAAAAATCGGTCCAGGACCGATCGACGCGGAATGGGCTTTTCCGGCGGATCTCGCTGCCGCCGAAGCGGATTCCGCGCGCTCTGGCCGCCGAATGTCTCAGTGTGAACGCGCCTTAAATGCTTCACAACTTGTGCTAATCACGCATGCCTGTTGACCGAAGATAGCATATTTGACGGCCGCGACACCTAATGCATCTAGCCAATAGTACAGTATAAATGACCCTAATTCGTGTACATTTTTATTATAAGCTATTGCGGAGAACCTCCGCGCCTTCCTTGCACTCTCCCACTATGCTCCCGCATTATCTGCGGACGCACTTAGAACCTTAGGACGCGTCCTCTGTTGCTGCTCTGGGCGTGGTATTAGAAGGAAGTGCGCCTGCGTGCTCCGTAAATAACGGAAGTCAGGCCATGCTGTAAAAGCTGCTCCTAGTGGATTATGTGTGTACACTCTAGCTATGGAAGCCGACGGTTAATATTTGTCGTAACGTCTACACAAGTCGACCAAAAGTTCCCAAAACATAGGGGCTGGTGCCATTAAACAAACTTAAATGTACTTTGAAATCGCCTGAACTCTTATGGCGCTAGCGCTTAGCGAGTACGTTCTTTTTTTTCAAGGAACACTCACTTGCCCTATTATTATCCTACCCATGTGTAGGGTAACAAACCGAACGTAGTCCAGTTAACATTCCTGCATTTCCTGTCATCTCTCTCTCCTTTTCTTTCTTAAGGAGCACACCGGAACTCGTCCATGACGCCAAACGGAAGTTGAGTGTTGGCTTGAATCTTACAAAACTGCATTAAAAATAAGAACTGATATTAAAAAGGTAATTGTTCAAGTTAAGATTCGTATGAGATACCTATAATATCGGAACATAAGTTTACTTAAGACAAAAGTTATTTAACTCTCAGGTTAATTAATAACAATTAATAAAATTATTTCATCGAAAGCGCAGAATTTTCTTGGCAAGTGCCTGGATCGTTCCGGCACCTGGCGCAGCAGATCTCAACGACGTAGTTCATTCTACGTAGCTTCTGCGACCCGCTTCGACAGTTTGGCGGTGCACTGCCGCAGTTGATTGCGGAGTCCAAGCAGAGTCAAGCGCATCTGAACTGGTAGAATGCGCTTAAATAATTGAATGAGTTTGTCGAAAGAGCATACAGATACTTTATGCGTGTGTGTCATAAGTACGGCACCTACCTACAACAAAACAGTCTTATTTCACTCTAAAGCAAGGATCTCGATTCGAGAGAGCATCGATTACTGGAAAATTTAACGGCGCATACAAACTGTGATTACATACGTCGCATACTCGGTGCATATATCGGCACATGGGGGACGCCACACCTGGCTATAAAATGTACGCGCTCTGCGAATGAAATAATGCTTTGTTTGTGGCCATTCGGCTATTTTAGTGGCGACAAAGATGCCTGAACCCCGTAGGCAAATGCAGAGAAGGAACCGCATAGCGAAAAAGGTGAAATTTCGGCGACTGAAACAGCCATCCGGTCGGGTACAGCAGCCCAAATCTTTAACTATCGTGCGCGAGCGGGTGATTTTTCTCTGTGTCAGCGCCGTACGACAGAACCAACTTACAAACAGGCCGAGGATAAGCGCATGCCCACCATCCCGCCCAGCTGGGCCCATCGTCTCTTAGGATTTTCCTTCTTAACGACGTCATCCTATATTATTGCACTTCAAATGAAGCATGTTCTTCGGCTTATCTCATAAGTGTGGAGGCATGTCGGGTATCTCTAAATTTTATTTCATGCAGTGCTCGCCGCAACGTTCATCTGATGAACACGATATTCGAGTGAAACTATTCGCCTATGGGCTTAATTAGACTATACTGATTAAGTAAATTATAGAGCAACGAAGCTGGGCAAAAAGTTCAAATTAGAAAGCTATAGATCGTATTGGAAAATGATTTGGCAGTTTCTAGTTTTCTGTCTATTAAATTACGTGGATATTTCTTTGTATTTCGCAAGCAACAGAAGAACTCGAAGAACATGACCATGAATGCGCACTTTCCAATCGGGCGTTTTTGAAACCGATCTACAACATTCTAATTGAATTTATCGCCCAGTTTCGTTGATTTAGAAGTTCATTGATCAATCTGGCCTAATTAAGCAGAACGCAAAAGAATAGTGTGACTTAGTGCTTGCAATGTGCGCAAAATGAGCACCCTGCATGTCTTTTCGGTTGGTTGGTTATTGTAATGAAATGAGTTTCCGAGGAATTTATTTTTTTTTGGTAAGGTGCCTACCCTTACCGCCCGTTCTAGTCTTTTTGTGAGAAAACCATTCTCTGACGCATACGCTTCAAAAACCTGCTAGAATTCTGTGGCGCTTTGTGTTTGGTGTTGTGTGGCCATGCGGGTAGAGGAGACGTTTTAGCTCGCTGTCTGTACTGAAATTTCATGCAAATCGCCTTTCTCTTTCGAATGCATCACATCAAAAAAGGAAAACCGCGGCGGTGGCGAAACGGTAGAGCATTCGCTTACGATACGGGAGGTACTGCGTTCGTTTCCCGGTGCTGATCAGGAGGCTATAGGTTTTGTTCTTTTGTTTCCATAGGTACGGGACAGGGTTCTCTTCACGGTGGGTGGCGGTCGAAAATACCGCCCGCCGCTCCGCTACGGCGCCCTCCATTCTGTTTCAGCGCCCACCGCTTTTGATAAGCCGACCAGTGCTTCAAATGACCCCTTCGAAGTGCGCGCCTAAGGAACCAATGAATATTAACTGTGCGCGCGCAATGACAGCGAGCCATGTCTCCCGCCACCTGCATATGCAAATTGCAGTATGAATAGGTGCCCTTGTGGTTTTTGAAAGATAGCCAACTCCATTGCCCGCAGTAGAACACAAGCGCCAATGCTTCCGTTTCCTATGCGCGCCATAGATGTCAGGAATGCGCGACCAGAAATTAAACGAGTTTGTGTGTCGATAAGGGTAAGCTTTAGAACTTGAAATTCTTCAACCCAATATATGAAAAAAGAGGGGAAACTCGAGGGCTCATTTCTTTGTTTGACACAGCCTTAATTAAAACCAGCAGATAATGAGGCCAAGAAAAGTATAGGGGACGTTAGTGGTACCGTTCTTTAACTGTATTATATAGGAATTTTGACGCAATGTGAAAAAAGTAACGTGGACGAAAAGACAATAAAGACTGTTCTACACTCGCCACCATGGCTACGAGCGGCGTTGACTAACACTTCCAGGTATGCATGCGCTTAATAAATACCCCAGAAAGTGACGAGGGGATGACAGCCGCCGTAGCTCAACAGGAAGAGAATCGGGCGTGTTTTTAAATCCGAGTTTTCGAATCTCCCTAACAAGATTCTACTCGTGCCTGGTAAATCCTTCATGCTTACCTCAAACATTGGCGTCATCTACGGTTTATTAAACGGAGCAGTGGGAGCTCTAAGAACGGGAATTGCTGGGTGCCCGCGCTACGCACTTCCTCAGGTTCCACAACTGCATTTAGCGCAATTCGTGCCTGCTTTCATGTCCGCCGTTATGCGTCTATTCAGCTGTTAGTACGCGTTTATGGTGTATTGACATTTCTCTTGCGTCCGTGTTTGCACGCCCAATCCTTAAGCAAGGATTTTGCTAGTTCACTGGGTGCCTTTATCCCATCACGCAACTGGAGAAAATGGTCGAGCATCCACCGCTGCTGTTCAAGGCAGAGAGTTGCTGCCGCCGCCGGGCAACTATACCGGTAAAATAGGTACAAGCGCGCTTATAGGCAGGAGCTCTGCGAAATGCAGTTTCAAGTTGCTTGGGAGGACCCTGCGGGAAATTGGCGTTATGGCACCGCCACACGTAAAATCATGTTATCTATTTCTATCTCCTTATCTTTCTCTTTCTGGGTGGATAGGGTAGGAAAGGTGTGTGTCCGTGCTTTCACGTCTTCGGACATAATGACTTTCTACTAGCTAGCTAAACTTTCTTCGTCCTAAACTTTTTTTGAAGCGTGGATTTGTTGAACTATTTACGTACTTGCTAGAAAATCTTATTCCTCAGGTACGTCCGTATCTACGGTACACCAAGAAAAAGGTGCACAGACGTGTGAATTGTCTGACTTTCGGCTATTTCTCTAAGGACACGTTCAAGGCCGAGATAAAACACACCCTTCCCACAACCTGTATATTGTAACTGCCTCCATAAAACGCAAACAGCGTCAAATACCTTTGGTTCAACTGAGTTTGGATCGAAGCCATTCCTCGTGCGCTTCCTCCTGAACTCGCTAAATGGGGCACTCTCCCGAAGTCGATATTTCTCTTCAAATCGACGCCCTCCCACAGCTGACGTCCCTACGACCGAGATGACGTAGACACCTTGCTTTTCCTAAAGGCTATAGAGACAACCACTGTCTGCGTGCAATTTTTCTTAGTCCTATTTTTAGCCTTGACGTTAGACACTCGAGGGAAAGTACACACGCTGCTTAATGAAGGAGGTGTGACAATTTTCCAGTGACGTCATCCACGCGTTCGAAGTTCTGACGACAGGCGTAACCGCGGTGCCAGAAAAGTCTCGACCGCAAGGAACGTGCCCGCGGGCTCTCACTGATTATCGGCCCGAGGAAAGGAAGGTTAACGTGGAGCTTTCGATGCGTGTGCGTTTCGCGACGCGAGCTCGTCCAGCCATTCTGACGAAATATTCTAATGGTCCCACAATTTGCGTGTATGCTTGTGTTTTCTATACTTCTGTGTTGCGTGACCACATTTTTGCATCGAAGAACTTGGACTGAGTACTTGAGTGTTGCACTATGCGCATTTGTATAGCTTTGTGTATGTTCTCCACATTGCGACGACAGCTATTATGCAACAGATGAGGAGTAGCTGGAAGGACCCATAGGCACCAACCTCTGCTTATATATATTTATTTTAAAAAGCGATAGAGAGATAGAGAGAAATGTTTTAATGAAAATATGGAGATCTGAGCCTCCCTATTCGCCTGACGCGCTACTCCAGGTGCTTGGTGATGATTATGACATATACACACATTAACACACAAATACACACACACACACACACACACACACACAAAGCGAGTCGGTATGTGTAGGTGGGGCGAAAGCTGATTGGTTAATTAAAACACGCAACGCTGGAGAAAAAAAACAGCCACAGGTCTTCTTCTTGACCTCAGTATGTTGGCTCACACGCAATACAAGGTATTGGGCAAGTAGTGGTTGGGTTTTTCTGTTAGGTTCTATAGGTTAACCCTACTAGGCTGCTACAGTTCAATAATGATGATGCTGCTGCTGCTGATGATGATCTTGGGATAGTTGGCAGAGTTCAGTATTATATTTATTTAAGGCACCCTCTTGAAATCTTCTACATATCGCTCGTAACTTCGGCTCACACCCGCTACAGAGCATGCTATGATGGTATATGTGGGCTACTGAACTCGTAAATCGGCCCTTTTTCAAAAGTTGGCACTTTGTGTATGCTTCTGCAGCAGGTGCGTTATGCCAATGGCATGTTGCCTGACATACCAACAAGCCCACCGTGAAAAAACAACAATTACCCGTTTTTAGTGTGGTGAAATATGACACAAAAATAAATGGGAACCGAGTACGAGTCAATGCTCATAGGTGTCCCGTTCTTGTCTCGCATTGTTGTGCACCTTCATAAACACGAGGAACTATCATCGTACCAACTGGGTGAAACAGCGCCCTCACAAGAACGAAGTGCAAAGAGGCAAAGCAAAACCCGACATTCGCTGCAATTGCAACGACTATCGTATTTTTCTTGAGTCTCTCCATTTAGTTTATAGGCTGTGATACGCAGTGAAGGGAGGTGTTTGGTGACGAGTTTTACAACGCTGTTTTTAAATCAACTGAGTTGAGGGGGAAATAGTTTACCTAAGCTGTACTCGTGCTTTTGCATATTCGTTTCGTATGTGGCAGGCGTCTCATGAGTTTGGAGGGCAGAGTGGACGCAGAATGATTCGCAGAGTGTTAACAGTGCTTTGGGTATCTCAAGATTGTTTTCTCTCGTTCTGTTTTCTTCCAGATATTAAATATTCTAGCAAGAACACAAGCCCTGCAACACAAATTCTTCTTTCTGAGCCAAATTGTACAGGATGTACTGAAAATAATCGCTTCTGTATTTACATAATTTTCTATGCCAACCCTGAAGCGCATGGGAATTTTGTTAAAGTATATTTCATACCAAGTGCAATCAATTTTCAGAGTAAATCTTGTTTACCGTGTACACATTTCACAAACATGCATTTGTGTGGATATGTAAATACACATGCAAGCCTAATTTAGTGCACTTAATTCTAGGTGTGTAGGTAGGGCGGGAGCGTCCGGCATATCGACCAATATGAGGGTCGCTCCCACCCCTAGCTACACCTCTGGATTTACTTGTATAAAAATTGGCTCACATGTGCAATTGTGATGTTTAGATACTGCACACAAAAAACAGCTTCGTCATTTTGAACAGGAGCTGAGTAATCAACTAGAAACCTTATTGGGAGGTCTCAGGGAGAACCATATTTCTTGGAAAGTGCATGTTGCTACAACATTCAAAGGACGTTTTATTTTGTTTTGTTTTTTTTTTCGCTGTGGAGGTGTTCCTGGGAGGTCGAATATGTCTCACTAAAACATTTCTGGGACATTTCCAGGAGATTTGTGGTTTGTTGGGCATGGCACTGGACGCTGGTACCTAGTGGCACTTGCTTTTGCAATAGGGTTGGGTGGGCATTGTTGCCAGAAGCGTGTCTCACAATTCCAAAGAAATTCTCGAGTGGGTCCTAGCTGGACGTTGACGCCATCATATACTTGTGTCCAACCTTACAAGCAGTAGGAGAGTACTTGAAATATTGATACGCAGGTCAGCTGCTATTGAGCTATTTATAAATCTTTCAGCTCCCTTGGCATGCATTTCCCAAGGATCAAGATATGCCAAGAAGTCCTTCGGACTCTTTGCCTTCAAGGAGCCTGTTGGGAAAGCTTCAGTAGCATACCGTGAGGTCATGACTGATATAAACTTGTTGATCTTGCTGAACCAAAATAGAATAAAACACTATTCTCTTTTGTTTTTGAGTCTGAATCGAAAAAGGAGTGTCGCATTGGGTGAGAAGGCCGATGGACGTTTCAGTTAGTTAAACTAGCAGTCGGGTGTATTCTCATTATCCTGCACGTCTTTCTACTCGAGCTTGCCCCGTCAGTAGTTATGAAATCAACAGAGTCCACTTCTTTCTGCTAGTATTGTCCCCCTACTACAACCACGACGAGGATATTTGCTTTCATGTTGCCTTTTGCGGCAAAGCAGCCTATGCCCTGACTCCATTTTCATTGTACTGAAACAGAAAGAACCACCATGCTATGGTCAGATGGAGTGCTGTTGTCCTTTTCCGTGGTAAACGGGCCCAAGTCTACAATGTCTTCACTTCCACCACTGCTCCTTACAGAAAACTGTCAGAAAGTTTGAGTTCATCAATGAGCAGTCCTCCGTGCCTCCTGCTGACGTCGAGCTCCACTCTATTACTTTTCATTTTTTCCTGATTTTCTCATTCAAGCCAAAAAGTGTACGGTATATAGATGCGCGACGTACCAGTGTTGGTTTTCTTGGCTGGGCTATGATTTTGTTTTACACAATTGCTCATATAAGGGGGGACCCTTCATCTTCACAACGATGCAGTCTAGTAGCCAGCTCTTGCTGTACCGAAGACCATTAGGTTTGACTTTAGCTGCTGCAAAACAGTGCTTAACAGCTTCTTGCCGACTGGATGTGAAGCTCTCAAACTCTACCTGGGGACCCTCTCCGTTTCTTGCTGCAATTTGCCGCTGCAGTTTCGAAAGGCTCTATCTTGTATCAGAGAGACGGGAAGAAAGTATCTTTCTTCTTCTTACTGTTGTTTTCAGTTTCTGAGCAATGTTGGGGCGTGCCTTTGTGTTCATACGCTGCACTCGGATTCGCCATGTTTACCTACATACGGTGTGTCGTTCTTCACTCATCCTCTGCCACCGTTTTGCTGCGCACCGGGCCTTCGTTTATCAAAACGCCTTTAGCAAGCACTTTGCAGTATGTGGCACATTGGGACTCTGAAAACATCACTACTTTCTCGGACAGTACACCGGCATTAGCAGTCAACACGGCTGCACAGCACGCGGCAATGGCGTGGACAGGAAAACTGTTTTTGCTGCAATATGGGAAGAAGAAGAAGAAGAAGAAGAAGCCGACCAGTACGGACGTGGAAACATCGGCTTCCACTATCTTCAATGAGTGTGCGAGGTTTTTCACCTCAACCCACCGTAAATCTCACGCCAACGAACGCAGCAAGT
Source organism: Rhipicephalus sanguineus (assembly GCF_013339695.2). Taxonomy (NCBI): domain Eukaryota; kingdom Metazoa; phylum Arthropoda; class Arachnida; order Ixodida; family Ixodidae; genus Rhipicephalus; species Rhipicephalus sanguineus. The sequence goes on along the minus strand of NC_051182.1, from coordinate 119,307,946 downwards.
TACACGGATTCCGTGGACACCGGATTGATTTCGGTGGGTAGGCTCTTTCCCCATATTTTGCCTTCCGAAGTGCCAACCACGCCGCAGCCTCCTAACCTTAACGGGCTAAGCCTAGCTCCGGCGACCCAAGGCGGGTAGGCCTAGGCCTAACCTGCAAGTTTCCCCCGTTCACCATGGAAATCGTAGACGGCGAAGCAATTTCGCCTGAAGAAGCGTACGGCCCGGGCTGGATTACGGCCTACAACCGTAAACCAAGCAAGAGCAAAGCTAAGCAACCTCAAGACGCAAGATCCGCAAGTACACGAGGCAGACGAAGGAACGGCGGCCACACCACCGGACCAAGAAGCGCGTATGAACGCCTCGTCGACACCTCGAGACTCCATCAACTACCGAGGGACACATACCGCATCATCGTAAGGCCCCGAGACGGCCTCAACGTGACTAAAATCACACCGGTGTAGTTTGAGCAATCTCTGGCAATGGCCGCAGCCCTGGCTCCTCAAGACCTCACGGAAGACTCCATTTGCCCTAACGTAAGCCAGAACATTTTCGTCGTGTGTACCGCTAGCGAACGAAACGCACGGGCATATACCACGGTACAGCAACTCCGCCTGCGAGACACCTTGTACCGAGTTGCGGTATACCCGGCTCCACCTGACGACACCTGCAAAGGCGTCATCCGGGGCATCGACCTCGACCTCAACGATAACTAGCTCCGAGAACTGATCGTCACAAAACGCAACCCCAGTGCTCTGGAGGTGAAACGCATCAAGAACGCCCCAGCCGTGACCATCCTATTCCAAGGAATGCAAGTTCCCAATTATGCGTACTGCGGGGCGAGCATAATTCGATGCACGCTTTTCCGCAGGCACACGGAAGTTTGTTACAACTGCGGCAGCCTCGGCCATCGCGCAGACGTTTGTCCCAACCCCAACACAACGTGGTGCCGGACGACTCCCCAATGCCCAGATTGCAGAGAACTCTATTGTTCACTCTCGCACATGCTATGGCAATGTCCCGCGTTACCTCAGGGACCTCTCACCAGTGAGTCCGACTGGGAAGAGGCACTCAGGATCTCCGAGCTCCACCAACAACTCAAGGCAGTCCAGAGGGCCCAAGAACTGGCGGAACGCCATCACGTTCCCGCCCTGACTCGGGCGTCGCCTACGTAGTGGCTGCTAGGGTGTCCCCCCTGGATCCCCCGGCGGCTTAAACTTCTCAGGACCAATCAGTAAAAGGTCTTGACTGACTGCTGCAATATACTGAAGGCACTTCTAGGTTGAAGCAGATTCATATTTTCAGATGGTGAAGATGTAGGCGTTTGTGTGCGTTCTTCACAGCCTTTATCAACAGCATCGTCGGTGTGAGCAAACGGCCCAGACACAGCATCGTCGGAAGGGCAGAATGCAGGCTTTGATTGTCCTCCTGAAGTTTCCAATTCTCTTCATATTAAGAACATATCTTTCTTGCGTCGGCTTCTCACTAGGGTAGGCCGGCAAATTGTGAAGAATCGTCGGCACAGCATCGGCGCGGAGAATGGGTCTCACGTGGTGTCCGCACTTCTTTTCCTTCGATAATGTGAGCATAGTCTCTGAACAGATAACGCGGCTCGAAGTAGAGCTCGCAGACTGCGCTGGTGTCGTTCAGGGGCTTGTCCGCTCTGTGAAGGTTCTTTTCCCATTGTTTACGCCTGTTCGTACCCTTCGGGACGCCCAATAAGGACAGCTTCGGCCCACCCTTCGCGTGCACGTAGCCTGTTTGGCACCCAGGCGCTAAACAGTGGTTTTTGCGATGTTGCGGCATGGCTCAGATACTACAAAGCATGCTAATTCCTTGCATGTTTTGTGCGACAAAACGCTGCAGGGGAAAACGCGGTACTACAACGTCCGCAGCAATAAAACTTTGCTCGACAACCGCTGCTCTGCATGAGCTAGCCGGCTGTTTCCGCCTTGACTCTCCTCTCAAGTTCTATTGAAGCGTATACCAGCGCCGCTGCCCGGGCAAAGAGAGGAGCACGCATCGGCGACGTTCCTGGAGCCATCCCACACCATAGCCTCCAAAGGAGAGTGAGCCCACTGCCCTCTACACGTACGCTGCAACTTCGCGTAGTCAGCAGGCGGCCCGGAGCTTTTAAGCGAGAGAGGTGTTGGCAGACGACTTGCGCCTCACAGCGGAGATCGGAGGAAACTGCAACGCGCTTGTTCTTTCCTTGGCTTGTTACTCTTTCTCTCCGCTCCTCTCTTTCCTCTTTCCCATCCCTTCGGAGCAACGCGTCTCCGGAACAAGCCCCGGCTGTTGCTCTTGCGAACTTTCGCACCTGTCACGTGACCCCCTTCTCCGCGTCTTCTGAAGTAGATCTAGCAGCGCTCTGGGTGTTAAAGGAGAACGAAGGGCTGCGGAGGGAGGCGCAGTTTGTCCTTGAGCTCTGCACGCTTTTGCAAAGCTACGACGGAGGTGCTGGCGAAGGTTATCCTATCAGTCTGACTGGGACCTATTCACGGCATGGAGGAAGGAATAAGTTAGTACGGAGAATTTCGCAGTCTGCTAGAAAGAAAAATGGCAGCTCACGCAAGCACACGCGAAGCTTCGCTAGCTTCAATTTTCCTGATAGAGGAAGAGCTCCTAAATTTTTGTCTTTGCAATGCATTGAAAGTGCCAAGTACAACGCAATCGATCAATCACTGGTGCTGCACCCTTTAAAGGGTGCATTCCTGCAAGCGTGGCCTTGATGCGGCGAAACCATCACGATGTGGGTGTTAACTAAAATGTGGGTGGTCTCTTCGCGAGCAAAACAAATAAAAAATAAATGCCCTGAAGCACTAACAAACATGTCTTAAGAAAGAAGTTAGGTATAATTGAACTAGCTGATAGTTAGCTTAGTATCATAACGTCAATGCTTTTAAATGCGAAGCATTTCTTAGCGAACCTTTGGCACTTTGAGCGTTTCTATCTACATATCTATCTATTTATCTATCTATCTAGCCGCCTTCGTCTGGGTGCTCTCTTGATCGCTTCCTTAACTTGGTGTAGACCAAAATTGGCATGGCAGTTTAAGAGGATTTGACAAATATGACTGTCGGGTCATGAAGTAAATAACGCAAAAATCCTGCCGCGTACGACGGAAACCCTGTCCTGCAGACACGTGTGGCACATACTCCTTTACCACGGGCCGCGGTGTACGGGTATGTGCCGCTGGTGACTGACAGTTTATATCTAGCCAGGAAGGGCGAAAACAGACATTAGTAATTTAAATGCGAGGGCGCCAAGAAAAACAGACATCGGCAGCGTTGACCCGACCGATAGAACGAAAATTAGGGTCCCAGCAGAAATCGAACCCAAGACTTCTGCATGGCAGTCAGGTATTCTACCACAAAGCCATGTCAGGTCTATAAATTGGTTTGGAACAGCCTATGAAGGCGTAATGACGGTGCAACGTTAATTGCGGTTGTGGTGCTGGCTATCTAATTTTACAAGAAAGCGATAAACACTACATATGTACTCCTACGAGCCAGGCGTCATGTCAGATTAACGTATGCGGTTCCAGTGTTGGCTCCGCTTTTATAGTAGTCTAATAAACATTACATTTGTGTTCCTATGATTCAGCAAGCTATGTTGAAGCATTTCTCGACCGCGGAGGAATACATTAACGAAAGTTACGGATGGCATTCACATGAGTGCGCCATAAAGTGCACTCACATTCAATAATACTGACGTATGCACTTTAACGTGAGGGCTGACATTCCATCGCGCCATAAGTTACCCTTTAAACGCCAGTGTTGTCGACGTGCCTGGTAATTCCACGATGTGCACACATCTACTACACTTCCAAAAACACGTCGATCCACCTCGTAACGTTTGGTTCAAAGCCATAAAATGTAGCATAGAAGTACCCGCTGACTGCTTCGCATTGAAACCGATTCCCACAACGCGTGGGATCTGCCTACTTTTCTTTTATTTTCTCTATATCTAAACCAGGTGAAATCCTTGTGCCTCTTAAGCTCGGAAATAAATGTTTAACTTATCTCACATGCTGCTGAGCATTTCGAGGGACATATATTGCAAGAGGTATTAATTAGAAACCTGCTATTAATAGAGAAAATTTTCGGGAAATGGCACCACGATAGCTCTAGGATAAGAGCGTCACACGCGAAAGGCAAAGTCGTGGGTTCGGTTAAGGAATAATTCAGTAATTCCCCTATGATTTCTATACATTTCATTGTCTCCTGGCCCCATACCAATTTAGAAGACTATAAATTTATTTGAATAAAATACTTTAATCGCAATGTACGCATAAGGAAGGGGGTGCGCGGTGTTACATTGCTGTCGTATGCAGACAATGCACATGTTTAAACAATTTCCTCGAAAACATATAGGATAAGAAGTCAGAATATATAAAAGCATAAAAACAATATATGACGATTAAAAAGAAGGAAAGAAACAATCTTAAAGGGCAGCTTAAATTGAGCGCGCTCGTCCATGGTGCTTGCTTTTCTGAAATTTTTTCAACGTTCTCTTCTCTAAATCAACATTTGCTCCTAGAAAAGTATCACGTCATTTTATAAAAAGAATCAAAAGCGAATATCTGCAAGTGTTATAATAGAGTGCTTCTTGCAGAACGAAGGCAACGATGATAGCCGAGATGGTTTCTTCTATTATCATTCACAAATGTTTCACTTTTACTTCAGAAAACCAAAAGTGTAAGTACTAAAGGTTCTAGGGGGCACCTGGCTCAGGCCCCAAGCCCTCTACGATTCGTGCCCCGGTGAAGCAACAACTGGGCAGCACAAAAATCAGTTTTAAAACAGCATTCGCGGACAATACACCTCAACAGCGCGAACCTGTTCCTCGAACCACTGGAGGTGTTATTCAAGTTACGACACCCTCCTTAAGAAAACGAAAACAGCAGTGCTGTAGAGTACTTATCGCCGAACGTCTTTCCCGAAGCGCTTTTGCGTTCGAGGCTTCCTGTTTTTTTTACACGGGCTCACTAGAAATTCATTCTGGAGCTTCCATTTTTCGCAGTGAAAAATGCATCGCACAATACCGTTACTCATACGCTCGGCTCTGTTGCACAGTGTTCTGCGCTCGTCCACAAAACCGCGATCTTTGAAGAAGAACATATTTAGGAGCCCTTGCCCTATCGGAAAATCGGGTGCTAGCGAAGCTTTGCCTCTGCGTGGCGGACGTACTACTTTTTCTTTCCTATCTATCTATCTATCTATCTATCTATCTATCTATCTATCTATCTATCTATCTATCTATCTATCTATCTATCTATCTATCTATCTATCTATCTATCTATCTATCTATCTTTATTCTTTCGCTCTCTCGGATTGCGCAATGCTCCCTCCTAATTATTGACATCCATGCCGGGAAGTGGACCTTCATCCACGTGCTTAGCTGCGCAACACTTCAGTTGCTGCAGGCAAAAATGACGGTTATGCATTCATATCTAAGCGACAATGAAGTGCGGCAGCGTGAAATGACAACTAACCTCAATAAAAGATCAGGATTGCCATATCAGAAACGGCTGATCGCCGACAAGCCCACGATCTGCAGGGCATCAATTATTGCAAAAACGGCGCTTACAAATACGCGTGTAACCGGTGCACCTTCGAGCACCACGTTTCCTTGCGCTCGCGGTCCTGCGGCTTTTCGCGAACGATACCGAAATATGCGAGTTATAAAAGCTTCGCTTAAAATTACGAAACGGTTTTATTTATGGTACACTACGTGCAATGCTCGCATACCCCGGACAGTTTCAACAGAATGACCCGCAATATATTAAAGATTATTTAAAGAAACGTACCTTTCTCTCAGGCGTTTCACGTTCGTCCTTCAGGAAACCTCGGCAACAGTACAAGTTTTGTTTTTCTAATATTTCCTATTCTTTCCCTCTTTACGTAAGCGTTGTTTGCTTTGGCAGGCGCTGCCAGACCGAACGCAAAATGAATTCGGGGTGCCGAGCTTGGTATAGAAGCGGCGGAGTTCTTTGTGCATTCTGGAACCCATGCCACGACGGCGGTTCCTAGCGAACCGATTTGCACGGCCGAGGCTCCGAACAAAGCACACAGTGAGTTCCAACGCTTTCAGGTTGATGCTTCGAGCCGCGCTCTTTCTTTCTTCCTTCCTTTCTTTCTTTCTTTCGTTCTTTCTTTCTTCTTTCTTTCTTTTTCGTTCTTTTCTTTCTTCCCTTCTTCCTTTGTTGGTTTCTTTCTATCTTTCGTTCTTTTCTTCCTTCTGTCTTTCTTTCTTTCTTTTTTTCTCTCATCGTTTTTCTTTCTTTCGTTCTTTTCTTTCTTTCTTTCTTTTTTCGTTCTTTTCTTTCTTTCTTTCTTTCTTTCGTTCTTTCCTTTCTTTCTTTCTTTCTTCATTTATTTCTTCGTTTCTTTCCTTCTTTCGTTCTTTCCTTTCTTTCTTAATTTCTTTCTTTCTTCCTTCTTTTCTTTCCTTCTTTCTTTCTTTCTTTCTTTCTTTCTTTCTTTTTTTCTTTCTTTCTTTCTTTCTACAGAAACAGCGCACTGCTCACAATGCTCTGACTATTCCTTTGTGGCTCTCTTGCCGACGGAAACGCTTTGTCGACTGCCGTGCCTTTGCGACTTCAGTCCGCCGACAATATATACGTCATGCATCGTCCTTATGAATCTAATACTGCGAAGCATTTTATAGGGGAAAAATAATGATATGAGAAGCAGTTTGCCGGTCACTTCTTTTAACACTACAAAACGCACTTTCGCAGATAAAATTTTGCAATAATATATGAGAAAGGGGGCCGTATGGACCGAGTGTTCTCTTGTACAATAGCTGCCCTCCTTTTTTGCGGACATGCGTAGATGTTTTCTTCTTTGAATTTAACTATACGGGGCCTTTGCTTTCAAGCTTTCTGAGAAATCAAGCGTGGCTGTAGCGCACCACATAGACCGATGTTTCTGCGGTCTGAAGTTGAGAAATACAGGTGTATTACTTTCTTTTTTCGCCTTTCATCATAATTCAATGTAAGGTCGGGCCATTTTCTACGTAGTTCACCACACTCTCATCTTCTAAGAAAAAAGAAGAACAATAGAAATTGTATGTGAACCCATTGGCTCAAAAAGAGTGAGCAGTCGAGCGCCATAACGACTAGACCACCATGGCGGGGTGAAAGACAGAACGTAGGAAGGTTGGAAAATTGGAAATAATGATAGACGAAAGAAAGAATATCTGAACGGAAGTGTTCGCTTGTCAGAAGCACTATTGGTTTGTCATCGCAGTTTTCCCATTATTTGTGCCTGCTTCGGCAACAATGATGACTCTGTAGATAAAAGGGATCCACAGCCCTAGAATCGGTACTGCTGCCCTACTCCTCAGAGAGGTGTTCTGAAAAATTTTAACTGGTCTATGACGTCACATAACGGGTCGTCACGTGTGATGTCCCGTTATGTGACCTCATCACACGACATATTCGCTTGGTCGAAGATGGGTCGATCGCGGAGGCAGTGCAGAACCAGGTGAGGGGTAGAAAACTTGTAATGCCTTCAATCCTGGAGGCACTGCAAAAGCCCGTTACGTGCAGAAAGATTCCGGAGCGGTGCATGAGAGGGTCATTTGACAGAGAGGAAAATGGCTTTTGCCTTCGAGTAATCTAACGAATGCATAAGATACCCTGTGAGTTTTCGGTGTTCTGACGAACAGCAAGCTTATCGTATAAGAAAACAAAAAAAAAATAAAACACATCATCGGCCACTTGCAATGGATGCCCCGAAGAATTGCTTCGAAGTGAGAACTGCGACGTGGGCCGAAGGCTATAGCAGTTTCCGGAAAACCTGCCTCGCAGTGCACGTGCTACTGTGTTGCACAAGAAACAGAATGAAACGTAGAAAGTACAAACAAGCTGACCGCAGACCAATATTATTTCTGTCAGAAGCGCGACACACACTGCCAGAAGAGGGCACACACAATGAAATTACAATGGCGCGAGCACGAGAAATGAAGTTGTTGAAAGAAGCAATTGGTTTCGCCGTCGCTTTCGTTTGTACTGAAGTGACAGGTGTGACATTCACCGCATAGTTCAGTTCCATTTTTCGACAGCCTCCAATTGAGTTCGCTCACTGACACGTTTGCTGCTTCCGCAACTCAATACTTCCCCGCTGAGTCTTCAAGTTATTTACCTGGCAGTGATACTTCTATTCTCGCTTATAGAGTTTAGCGGCTACAAAAGAAATAAAAACAAGCTTCGTGGCAGGAAAGAGGATCGAGCAACAGCTAGCGAAATTGTTGACTCAGCAGGGGACGGTATACGTGCGATCCGGCGTAGCGAGTGGGTTTGAGAATTTGCCGCCCATTGTACATTCGAAAAGACAACAACAGCGACAAAAAAGAAACAGTGATTTAAACGTCCTGATATGGCAAGCAATCGGAACGACACACAAAGTCCCGAGACGTATTCCAGGCTTGAAACCGTTGGGCAGTTGTCCGAAAATAAGGAACGACGCTGGAGCCTACGTTTCAAAAGAGGAGTTTTGGCTTCTTCGGCAAGTCTCTTTCGAGAAAATTTTGTGACGTAAGTAATAACGTTGCTTCTACACCGGGTCCAAAAATTTGTCGTGTTTGTGTACTTTTCTCTATCCCACCCACCACCCTAACAACTTCCTCCACCTCATTTTGGTGGCTTCGGTTAGAGATCCCGAAAAAACATTGCTCCGGTAGAAATAGCGAGTGTGATAGCCTATTGAAAGGCCCGTCGTAACGCCCACATGCCGGGACGTGAGTGATTTGGTTTCCAATAACTTGAACAGTACATAACTGAGGAAACATTTCGACGCAAATTGAACCAGGACAGAGAACACGAAGGAACCCGACGGGTGCCTGTTCTGTTATTTTGTGTTCTTTGCACTCAATTTGCGCCGAAAATCTCCTAGGTTATGAACCAGTACCAACTCTAGTTTAAACCACGATTCTGCTTGAACAGTCCTCCGTCTTTTCCACGTGGACAAGTACGCCAAAGGGTGAGAGCCCTCCCCCTTCTCCCCTCCTGCCCCTTATAACACGCATCTCTGCTGATGGCATGATGTTGGGTAATATTGGTTAGTGGTGTCTGATTTCAGCTATAATCTTTCCATAGATCTAACACTAACTTTGGCTGAATTCGGTCTCAATGGAACGATTTATTTGTGCACTAACATTTACTTCGGCCCCCGCGTTCTCGAAGAAGAAGCGGCCTTCGAAAACATCGTTTCATGATTACTGTATACGGTTTAAATGAGGCAGGAGGCATTCTGTTCGCTCTAGCTGGCTTATTGTAGTCATACCGGAACCAATCGTGTATGATTGGTTGCAATCACGCACACGCACGCACGCCAAACGCGCGCACACCCACACACACACGCACCCACACGCGCACAATCACACACACACACTCAAATTATCTAGCGTACGTTTACTTCCAAAGCGTCATTCTTATCAGGCGAAAGCGTAGTAATTGAGTGCACAGTCAGTGCCCGTTTCATTACTCCATAATTACCGTGGCTCCCCAGAGTATCTCTACAAAGCAACGCCCAACCGCTTTATAACTTTCTTGCATTGAATTTGCCCATGGCCCTGTAAGGAACCAATCAAAGTATTACGCATTTATTAATAGTCCAACATGACTGGCGCCTTAAGGTCCTATTCGTCAGTTTACCTACGTGTCGGCATGCTAATAAAAGTCGCGTGACAGAGTTTAAGGCGTTTTAATTATTACGTGACAAAGAGGCCGCGTTCTATAGAACATTCATGGCTGGGTTAAAATGCCGCCATATTGGGTTCTTATATTTACAGTTTTGTATCTTTAACAACTAAGCCAACAGTGCTACTGTGCACGCCTACGCATGAAAGCGGTTGGGTTGGTGCATTCGACGTTTCATGGCCTTATTAACTTATTATCACGTCGTGATACACAAAAATTAAGATGACATTCGTTTAACAGCCCGAGATAGCGGCACCCGTGTGTCTTGCGTGAAATCTTTGATAACTGCATTTGTAATGGTTGTTTTTTGCCATTTAAACATCCCTCAAACTATCATCGTACAATGAGCCGATCAAGAAAAGAAAATGATCTTTCTCGCGTCAGTATCAGACGACCCATGACATCTTCTGCGAACGATGTGTTCCCGTTTTTTTTCTCATTTGCATTCTAGGACCTTCAGCAAAAGTGCCGCCTTCATTTGCATATCACAAAACGGCACACTGCATTTCCTACTACGTAACAAACAAAGCAAAATGATAAAAACGCGGGAACACCCCGCCATTTCGTCCTAGTTTATTATACCTTCGACGCAGTGAGCCCTGGGAAATAAGAAACAAAGAAACGAAAGAAAGCACAGTGTCATTTGTAATATAAGACGGGTGCGCAGCTCTGTGTGGTCTCCATCTACCTCGAATTCTCGACGTGCTGACGCGGCGCGGTTGATTTTATACGGACCCTAACGGTGACAAATTCCTGAGCTGACAAGAAATGCAGAGCGCGGTTGCACTCGCGGCCACCCCGAATACGTGGCGCCATTTGCTTTTTGTGTGTATTTGTCTGAATACAGTGTCGTGTATAGTGCCAGTCGATTTCGTCTGCACTGCCGCGAGGAACCTTCCAACCAAGCCGCGAACAATATAACAAGAACACGTCGACTTTTTCAGAGCACAAAGAAACCCCACGTGACGATACGCCGGCCTTTTTAATAGGTTCGCCAGAGAACAATAAACTATGCGATGCGAGGCCATAAAGGTGGCGTCCATCTTTGTCTGCTCCTCCTCCCTTTTCTTTCTTCTTTATTAGTAAAAAAGTCACAGTTTCGCCGTCAACGGCGAAGCAATGAATGCGATAGCAATAAATTGGAATGTAACGCGAAGAACGGAAAGCAGCTCGAAATTGCCAGAGCGTCGCTCGAGCCCAAAGGACGCACGAAAAGAACGCACAGAGGACGAGCGCGAACTATCATGCGTCACAGCTCGACACTTGAAGCGCACTGCTCAAACATAAAGCAGGACGCACGAAAACAAACAGGTACACACAGGACGAGCGCGAACTAACTGTCCCAGTTGTTACTTATTTATGTTTGAACAGCGCGCTCCTTTCGCAAACGCGGCCGCTGCAGCGAGCGAAGCGACCTTCGTACGCTCTGTGACTTCAGCGCGGACATCGCGGGGAAAACACAAGACATACAGCCCCCCCCCCCCCCCGCTAGCCGCCCCCTTGTTTCCTCGAGATAAGCGCACGAAGGCGACTACGCCCTGTAGGTCGAAGAGCAACGGCGTTCGCAGGAACGGGGCGACGATCCTTATAGCGCGCCACGCGTGCACACCACGCCATCTATGTGGTCTCTAAGAAAGCATGCTGATGTAAGTGGTGTATATAAATAGCTCGCCGTTAGCTGGCCGAAAAGTGGCGCTGATGGTGGCCAAACCGTCTAACGCCGCGCGCTCGAACGGGGAGGTCGCCCGTTCGATTCCGGGCGTCGGAAAGTTTTTCTGGATTATTTTTCTTTGTGGCTTTCATATATATATATATATATATATATATATATATATATATATATATATAATATTAATGAGAACTAACAGACAATAATGCCAAGGAAAGTATAGGGGCTGTTTTTAGTAATAAATGTAAGGTAATTGTGAAGAAAGAAAAGTGGACGAAAAGATAGCTTGCCGCGGGCAGGGACCGAACCTGCGACCTTCGAATAACGCGTCCGATGCTCTACCAACTGAGCTACCGCGGCGGCCATCCCCCCGTCCACTTTATAGGGTATATGTGTGCATTTAAACGTGGGAGCGTCAGTCAGCGCCGCCAGTAGCCATGACGGCGAGTGTGGAACACTCTTTTTCTGCCTGTTGGCGTCACGTAGCACGTGAACTTATTACGAGCTGGCAGCTGACCAATAATCCCTCGCATACCACCTGAAAGCATCAAGTCTGCCAGAACGAGACCCTCGCTATGAATGAAGGAAAGAAGTGTTAATTTCAAGGGCTCGTTTTCTTTGTTATACACAATATTAATGAGAACTAACAGACAATAATGCCAAGGAAAGTATAGGGGATGTTTTTAGTAATGAATGTAAGGTAATTGTGAAGAAAGAAAAGTGGACGAAAAGATAGCTTGCCGCGGGCAGGGACCGAACCTGCGACCTTCGAATAACGCGTCCGATGCTCTACCAACTGAGCTACCGCGGCGGCCATCCCCCCGTCCACTTTATAGGGTATATGTGTGCATTTAAACGTGGGAGCGTCAGTCAGCGCCGCCAGTAGCCATGACGGCGAGTGTGGAACACTCTTTTTCTGCCTGTTTGCGTCACGTAGCACGTGAACTTATTACGAGCTGGCAGCTGACCAATAATCCCTCGCATACCACCTGAAAGCATCAAGTCTGCCAGAACGAGACCCTCGCTATGAATGAAGGAAAGAAGTGTTAATTTCAAGGGCTCGTTTTCTTTGTTATACACAATATTAATGAGAACTAACAGACAATAATGCCAAGGAAAGTATAGGGGATGTTTTTAGTAATAAATGTAAGGTAATTGTGAAGAAAGAAAAGTGGACGAAAAGATAGCTTGCCGCGGGCATAATATATATATATATATATATATATATATATATATATATATAGACATATGCATATACAGTGCATGACAACGGCGACGGCAAAAATCAGCCGAGACTGTCGATATAATTGCTATCGCAATAAAAAGACGCCGCTGTCGTCTGCTACAATGCCACCACTGTGTTTTTTCTTCGTGTGGCCATTACATCAGGCAGACGCCTTGACAGCGAGGCTGTGCGAGGCGTGTTTTGTCCGCGGACAAAACACGCGGAGAACAAAAATTTTTAGATAATCAATTACCTCAAATAGTCCACCGTTTTTGCGTCGAAAAAATGGGCATGGTGTTAATATTAAACATAAAAGTCTATGATTTCGTCGACACGTCAGAATGACGCGAACAATTCCGCTCAAAGAGAACGTCACTCGATCAGAAACGAACGTCATGTCATTTTTTGTACTTTCGAAAAACTTGCTTTTCTCACGTACTAAAGAATTTCATCTTGGAACCGCCGTTGGCCGCCGTTGATGAAATAATATGTGACGTGCACAAGAGAAACACCTAGATATTTGAGTGTGTGTCGCATTATTCGCTCAATATAGTAAAAAATGCTAACATATAAATTCACTACAGCAACGTTTACTATACCAGACCCCAACGTAACTACAGGAAAGCTGTAGTTACGTTGGCTACAGTTACGCTCTAATTCCATCTTTACAACACTGGAACGGCGCTGGATTTTTGAATGCCTAGCAATTTAGGGACACCGGCTTATCGTCCATCCAATGTCTCATGACGCCTGGTCACGCAGTGACCAGGCGCATTGAAGTTAGCACAGTGCGCAGTGAAGTCGGTACAGGCCTAAAATAAACTAACAAGGTCTAAATAATATAAACTACACAACTAACCAAGAAATGACCACAATAATTATTCTAAAATCACGAAATACACTTGTCCAACATGCACCTGATATCCCCGCCGCGCAAGAATGGGCGCGCCCGCCTCGACAAGCGTGCGATTGCTGAGGCGGTGCAAGCGCTTGGTTTGCATGGTTTCCAGAGCTAAGCGCTTCCTCACGTTTCAGGGAAGTGAAGCTGCATTACGCGCAGGACTTAGCACTACACCGATACATACATGAACACGACATTAGCGCAGGATATTGCGTAGGGTTTACAACTACACCAAGACCTACACGAGAACAACATTAGTGCAGGATATTGTGTGGAATTTACAACTACATCAGGACTTACACAAGAACTACATTAGCGCATAACATTGTGGGGCATTTAGAACTACACCAATATTCACACAACTGTATTAGCACTACATTAACAGTTTGTAGCATGCGTTTCATTTTTTTGTGGCAATTATCTTGTTACGTGGCAGGGGGATGGCCAGTTTCCTGGTTAAATCGGCACAGAAGTGCTTTCTTATTTAAAATGTGCGCGGTTTTGGAGCCCTATGGGCTCATATGTGGGGCAGCGGCGAGCCGTACTTAATATGGTCACGAAGGAAAGTTTAATGAACCTGTACACGCAAGCGCATGAGACGTTTATAAACTAAATACGTATAAATCGCGTCAATGTAACTCACACAAACGCTAGACGCAACCTTATACAGACTGGGGTAATACACTGTACGCTACCAAGCAACTACACAACAACAAACATATTAACTAAGCATCTTACTTCACAAGGTGATGTAGAAAAAAAGGGGGAGGGGAAAGAAAAGGAAAGGGGGGGGGGAAGTGTAGCACGGGGAGTCCGATAACTTGTTTCTTTTTTCGAATTCAGTATGGTGCTGCTGGAAATTCCAGTTTATCCCAGCGTAATGCGAAAAACCGAGTGTGCCATCGCCTTAAGAAGGCATCAACACCACTCGCTTCCAGCTCGCCAACTAGGTATCCGAAAACAATTCGATAAATACGGTGCATGGCTGGGAACGCGGCACGCTGTGGTTGTCGACGAGCTTCTGGCTGGCACCGACGTCTCCAGATCACGTACATTGTCACCAAGAGTATCAGTTGCGGAAACTTGCCGTTATTTTTTTTGCGACAGCGATGTAGCTCTAACTCCAAAGGTGCGCCAAACAAGGTGCCGTACACCCTTAGTAGCAACGCATTCGAATAACGCATGCTTAGTGGTCTCGGATTGCCCAGAATTGGCGCATCTATCATTTGGTGTCACGTGGAATCTGGCGAGGTGTTGAGGCGTCGGTAACACGCTCCATCTTCTCAGCCAGTCAAATTCGCGAACCATTTCAGGGACTTTCCTTTTCTTCCATGTCTTTCATCGGCTTGGGTTCGTTTTTCTTTTATCATCGTCTTCTAGTGTCTATTCCATCAGCAAGTAACTTAAATCTATTGGCGCTAGTTCTTCAAACCCTTTCCCCTCCGTTTTTTGATCTACTGTGCGCCTAAAGTCGCACACACTCTTGTAAAACTCAAGCGATTTTTCAGCTTGCGGTCCACTGTATCTCTCCGTTGTAAACGTAGTCTTTAGAGTACTTGTCCAGTACATTAGAAGGCTCTTTCCTGGGTAGTCCGGATCAGCAAACAACCTAGAGATTGTTTTTGCTGCCAATGCTCTAGTGAAGATCTTGATATCTGGCAGACCTAAATCGCCGCGCTCTGCGGGCAGACTGAGGCAGCTAGTCTTCACCTTCTCAGGTTTATGTTCCCATATAAATGTTCCGGTAAGTGTTCTGAGGCCCTGTGCGAAACTGCGCGGCAACAGCGCAACGTGTGCAATGTAGTGAGCATACGCGCACGCCTGCGTCTTCACCACACCAGCCCTCGCAGCGAGTGACAGCTTGTATTCCGAAGTCCTGTTTATCACGTCCCTCGTTTTGGCTATTGCGTCTTCCCATGTTCTAATTGCAATGCTCCCTTCTTCAAAGATCACTCCGAGAACTCTGACCGCGTCCACGAATTAAACTCCACCTGGGAGATCCTCGGCGAAGTCTCCAAAGCGCATCGCCTTGCTTTTGTCGGTATTCAAGTACGCGCCAGAGAGAGCGGAGTACTCCTCAAAGAGTTCCAAAAAAATCACAGCATATCCACGGAGTGAATGATGATGAGTGGGCGAAGCTGCGGAGGTCCATCGGTAAACCGTGAATCTTCCGTGGATTCTGCCCAGTACATCATCACCGACGTGGGATCGGGCGCGTTTATACTAAAGGTTCGATGAGTTATGACGACTTGCAGCTCACTTTAATTTTACATGTACGCTGTGAATTTTCATTGTTTAGAAAACCTTTGCTTTAGAAAACATCTGGCGTCTTTCGTTAAGCAGCTGGCGTCTTTTCGTTTTGCTTTAGAAACATCTGGCGTTCTTTCGTTTTGCTTTTACAAAACATCTGGCGTCTTTCGTTGGTTTATTTCATCCATCAACGGCGTTTTGAACAAAATTTTTATTGTTTAATCACGCACAGGAGAAATCTCACCAGGCACTACCTTGGAGGTAAACGATGGCTGCTTATGGGAATGAGAGACAGAAGAAGTCGGCTTTTAGCTAACACTTACACTTCTACTTCTACTAACGTTTCCTACTGGAACATGCCAATGGCTGCTAATGGGGAATGAGAGACAGAAGAATTCGGCTTTTAGTTAACGCGCACGCTGCGAATTTTTTATTGTTCAACAACGCACAGGAAAAATCTCCCACCGGCACCACCTTGGAGGTCAAAGCGTAAGACAGGTTACGCACTACGACTACGACTACGAGGGACGAACGGGTGCCGCCTTAAGGAGCTTCGCCCCTAAAATATGGGAAAACCAATCCTGTTTTTTTCAAATATTGAGATATCGTCGGCGTAAGCTGTAACTTTAATTTCATCAGTGCCTGGCACGGGGAATCCTCTAAGGACGGTTGGTATGAGGCCATTGTCAATGGAGCCGAATGACAGAAGTGGCGCCTACTGCACGTTACAGTACACAAACTTCAAGTTTGCTCTACTCACGTCAACGGTTCTGCAATCAATTCCAATACGAATGTTGGTTACATTCGAATCGCTTGTAAAATGGTGACTGAATGCTTTGTCATTGGTGCAGACTTTTTATGCTATCGTCCGTCATACGAGCTTGCACTGTAAGAAAGAGAGAGAAAATGTTTACTATTTTTGTACGTACCTTTCTCTAGTAACCTCCACCAGCCATTCGATCCCGAAGCCTATTCGCCTTTTCGGTCGCTTTCGAGATTGCGATAGCAGCAGCGGGTGTTGCACCCAAGAAACTTCCGGTCACTTCAATTATCACTCTCTAACACCGAAGCAGAAAGCATGCTTTTGAAGTTGTGCCAGAGTAAGGAAAGACTCTTTTTCCGCTTTCAGGTAAAAAGAAGGCGCTGAAAGTGAAGGTCTAACTCTTACAATGTTGTGTGTGCAGCTCAGTAAAATATTTTATAAAATATTTGGCCAGACACAGGGAGAAAAGTGTTGAAAATGTGCCGGTTACTCGCTAAGGCTTTTGTTCCTCGACAACGCTACTCGGCTACTCCGGCGCACAAAACCGGAAGTCGTCCAGCGGCTTTGTTTGTAAACAGCGAAAGGGTCTATAGACTGCGTTTTATTTACCGTAATATCAGTCCCTGAATAGCTTTTCTGGTCACGAAACTGCCGCCTCAGTTTACCCAGCGCCTCCTCTATTTTTCTGTGCCTGGGCGAAGGAGCGGAGAGCAATGGGAAGCGGCCGTCGGTGTTAGTGCGGCTTTTAGCCGCCACGCGCCGCCACCGAAGTAGAGCTGCGGTCGCACCATGGATGGGTCGCACCGTCGCTCACGGAAACGCAGGTTCGCAGCTGTTACATTGTTGAGTTTTCGGCTGTATCCGCGCTGTTTGTGTTACAAGAAAAATCCAGAGATGGCGCAACCATCGCGTGCAGTGTCTTACGCAAGCCGCATGCTCCTTCGGGATTCTCTGCTTCCTCCCTCTCTGTTTATTTCCTCCTCCTCCTCCTCTATGAACACCGAGCGGTATCAAGTTGCGTCTGGCCCTCCGGATCGCGGGCTACTTCCCCGCCTTTGAACTCTCCACTCTGCATTCCTACCTCCATGTAGCCACACCTATTCCTGTACCCCAACGCTTATTAAACTCAGTTAATCCCCGTTAACAAAAGCCCAGTGTTTCATCGGTCACTGAAATAAGTCATAACAAAACAGTTTGATGAAGTGTAATCAAAACGTTTGTAAACAGAAATGGTGAAGCACTTGTCGCTCTTGGCAACAAGAATTTTTTTGAAGGCATGTGTCTTTTGCGGCTGCTGCTGATCGAGCCGCTCGCGCGTCGTCTGCTGAGCCGACATGCGCGCGGGCAAGTGATGCGCGGAAAATTGTTCTTTGACCATTATGTTCGCTTGTCTGCAAGTCGGTTTTTCAGTGTCTGAGAGTCGAGTTTTGAAAGCAGTGTTTGCCAGTAGCTATTACTGAAAGCTTCGGCGTTTAAAGAGCCCCGATGCCTGCTAAGTCTACTGGTGTAGCAGACTACACGCAAGCCTTGAGTGCATGCACTAACTAGCACGAAATGCCGCTAGACTGCTTCCAAAGAGGTCCGTAATCTCACGTTCCCTTCGTAAATCTTTTGACAGGTACATTCGTTGCCACTGAGAGGAAGCAACAGGTGGTGCCAAAAAATGAGGAAGTATGTCATTTCAGATCCTAAAGCAATTTTATCGTGATAGTACCAAAAACAAACAAAAACAGCTCTTTATCCACGCGCTTCTTGCAACACTGCCCGATGTTTGTGAACAGACGGTGTTCAAGTCTAAAGTCGTAGTGTTGACTTTTAATTTGAGCTGTGACAATGTGCAGAGCAATTGTTCATTGTTTCACAAGCAGCACTTGTAGTGTCCATTGGCTCCGATTCCTTAGCTTCGGGACCTAATGTCAGCGTTGCACATGGCGGCCGTCCCGAGGCAGGGTTGCTACTGGTGCATGTTGGCTGTTCGGTCACAGCGCGGTCACGTTTAGTGATACTTGCCATGCTTCGTCCAATCGTTACCTTCGGCTGCAAATGTGAGGGGTAGTCTGCAAAGACTGAATGTACTGCATCCTTCTTCAGCCGCCGTCTTTTTCCTTCTATGAAGTCCTGTGGTTGAAAACGGCGGCTACATACTCTTGTGTAGATCGAAGTTGTATTAGGCGACCAATTATCCCACCTAATCGCTGCAAGCCACCGGAGGCTCCCATACACCAGCGGCAGCTGGTATTTCATGGAACGAAAGCGCACCAGTGTTTTTCTTTCCGCTCAATTTGCACAATGGTACGCAACAATACGACATACCGAGGCATGCGGAGCACGTGGTTGCAAAATCCTGAAGTATAATATAAAGCACGAATACAGTCAAATTCGAATACAATTTTCGCACCGGCATCACGGCCACACAGACTGCATGCGGCATACGCACCTGGGAAAGCCTGTGAGAAGTGCGAATTCATATAAACTCGAATGTAAACACGCTGTTATCGTACCTTCCTGTCCTAAGCCTTCTCTGAAGGACACGACGGGGCATCGGTGCTCTAAGTCTTTTACAGCTAAAGCTGTTATGAGGTCATTTGAACGGCCGTTTTTGGCGCCGTAGTTGTCCGCCGCCGCCGCCGCTGCCGCCGCCGGTGTCCGTAACCACTATCGCACGAAATAAGAAAAAAATCACAGCATATCCACGGAGTGAATGATGATGAGTGGGCGAAGCTGCGGAGGTTCATCGGTAAACCGTGAATCTTCAGTGAATTCTGCCCAGTACATCATCACCGACGTGAGATCGGGCGCGTTTGTACTAAAGGTTCGATGAGAGTTATGACGACTTGCAGCTCACTTTAATTTTACATGTACGCTGTGAATTTTCATTGTTTAATCACGCACAGGAGAAATCGCACACACGCACTACCTTGGAGGTCAAAATCCAGTGCCTATATATTCGCAACTTTCAGCAACTATACGGGGCGCCACAAGAAATCCAATATGGCTGTCGATGCGGTGATCACCCGTACACACGGAGCGATCACCGCAGGTGTTTTCGCTGGTTGCTGCCGCTTGCCGGCTAGGATAATTTTCCACCGAATTGAACTTCCCATGCATGGAGTGGCTCACGTTTGAGAGGATAAACTGCGAGACACACGGCACGATTTTGCATCCGATTTGACGTCCTACGCGCTTGTGTAGCAGCCGGAATGGTGATGTTTCGCCGTACTGGGTCGCCGGATCGGGCGTACGGCGTGCGTTAAACTCGGCGGATTTTTCTCATTCGCCCGGTCCGGCGATCGCACGGCCGTATAGCCATAGTGGCAGCAGCACGGGAGACATGCAATGTCGTGCTGCTGCTCGGTTTCTTACCGCTCCCATCATCATGCCCGAGGATGCCGAAGTATTTGCCGGTATCGCCGCTATCGGTGGCATGAAAAAGATGTGCTACAATTATTTTATCATGCAAACTAATACCTAAATAAATAATGCGGTGCTTCCAGTGTGGCACTAATAAAAAAAAAGCACCGCGTCCACACCACTCGCGAGATCGGGAACCACAATGCGAAGGCACCTGCGATGCATTCGCAGATAAGCAGTGACACTGCAGGCCGTCTTACTTAACCGGCTTGCTTCGCTTCCACCTTTGCTCTTAATATTGAGGGTGTCGAGGAAGCGGATTGCGTATGTCGACGCCTGACATAAGAGTACAATATCAATCGTGTTAGCAAAATTTGCCCACTCTACGGCGTGCTCGCGCTCGATCGCAGGTGTCAGTTGCGGCAGGCTGTTTTGATGTGGCTTTCGCTCGCGAAGACATAGTTTTATTGACCATCGTCTTCTAAATGAAGCAAAAAAAAAGAGCACTCGCCTGCTGTCCCCCAGGACCGTGGTAGCGCAGTACGTAAGGTTTTGCGATGCATGTTCAT
Source organism: Rhipicephalus sanguineus (assembly GCF_013339695.2). Lineage (NCBI taxonomy): Eukaryota > Metazoa > Arthropoda > Arachnida > Ixodida > Ixodidae > Rhipicephalus > Rhipicephalus sanguineus. The sequence continues at coordinate 119,287,515 of NC_051182.1, read as the reverse complement.
TCGGGTTCGATTCCCGGCCACAGCGGCCGCATTTCGATGGAGGAAAAATGCAAAAGATGACCTGCGTGCTTAGATTTAGGAGAACATTAAACAACCCCAGGTGGTCGAAATTCATCCCGAGCTCCTCACTACAGCGCGTCCCATAATCGTATCGTGGTACTGGCACGTAATATCCGAGGAATTCAGTTGTGTCCCAAAATTCAGCCGATTTGAGAAGCACGATGGAAACCATCATTTTCTCGTATGACAAGCTTCCCGATGCGCACGTGGATATCCCATTGTCTTTTCTGCCGCCGGTCCAAGGGAAAACCAGCCACGTTTACGACGCCTTTCACAGTATACGGTTTGGGCATTTTGGCACGCAATACCCTCGATTTCTCTTGTGTTGTTTACCCATTACTGAACCGCAAAGCTTTCACAATGTTGCACCAACAAAATCCATCGTAATTCACTGGCCACACGCACAACAAGTTGCAGGACACACCGACGACGAAGCACAGCCCGCACGTTGTCGCCAGGGAAGTTTTCGTTCTATCACCGGAACGCGGTTTTCACCGGTTGCCGCGTGCGTAGCTGAAAGTTGCGAATACGGGGTGGTCAGTGAACGGTTGTGCAGCGCGAGCGGTCGGTTTTTTCAATCAAGACGCTGCCGCGACGCTGCCTCGCGACGCTGCCTGCGTCGGCGCCGCTGCGCCGCGAGGCAAGATAGGGGAGGGGGGGACCGTAGGAAAGGAGAAACATCTGGCGTCTTTCGTTAAGCAGCTGGCGTCTTTTCGTTTTGCTTTAGAAACATCTGGCGTCTTTTCGTTTTGCTTTTAGAAAACATCTGGCGTCTTTCGTTGGTTTATTTCATCAATCAACGACGTTTTGAACAAAACTTTTATTGTTTAATCACGCACAGGAGAAATCTCACCAGGCACTACCTTGGAGGTAAACAATGGCTGCTCATGGGAATGAGAGACAGAAGAAGTCGGCTTTTACCTAACACTTACACTTCTACTTCTACTAACGTTTCCTACTGGAACATGCCAATGGCTGCTAATGGCGAATGAGAGACAGAAGAATTCGGCTTTCAGTTAACGCTCACGCTGCGAATTTTTTATTGTTCAACGACGCACAGGAGAAATCTCCCACCGGCACCACCTTGGAGGTCAAGATCTGGTACTAGCGTTAAGACTGGTTACGCACTACGACGGGGACGAACGGGTGCCGATTTAAGGAGCTTCGCCCCTAAAGAAAGGAAATAAGAAAAAATGTCCAGGATGAAACGAGATTCGAACCTGGGTCCTCAGCGTGGGAGCCCAGTGTCCCACCTCAGAGCCATGCCAGGGCTTGAAACTGCTGTGCAAAAAGACCCTATACAGCCTTCATGTCGGGAAGGAACCACATTAACATATGTTATGTAGTGTGGTAGACGAGTAAAATACCAACCAGGCTTCACACAAACGCGAATTCTGTAACCGGGCGTCACACGTGCGAATTGCCGCAACGAGTGGGTTCTTGAATTCTTCCAACCCATTGCAAAGGCCTCTGCGACAATTCTTCATCGTCATCAGCCACAGCATCAACAAAGTGCACATAATGCCTTACAGGTGTTTAGCGAGTACCACGGTTCTCCGCAGAATGACGAAAAATTGCATAGTGGCTGCTTTCCTTCTTCACAAACATTATTATGATTTATAGCGTAGTGGGTTCCTCGCAAGTGCACTTCTGTTGGTTCCCAAGGAAGCCCATAAGGCTCCTATGATCCATTTCCTCAGGATCTCAATAAAATTAATTCTCTCTCTCTCTCTCTCGCTCTACGTTTCTCCGGTTAACGTATGTTATAAAGCGTGGTGGGACAGTTAAATACCGGCCGGGCGTCACACAATATGAATTACGTAACTAGTGGGTCGTTTAATGCTTCCAACCCATTACAAAGGGCTCAACCATAATTCTTCATCGTCATCAACCGTCGCTTCAACAAACTGCACATAAAGCCTTACATATGGTACCTCGCTTCTCCGCAGAATAACGAATAATGTCGTGGTGGGTGCTTCCCAACTTCCCAGAAATTATGATTTGGGGTGTAGTGGGTACGTTGCCAATGTACTTGTATTAGTAGCCACAAAAGAGTTTATAACGGGCTCTAGAAATGCCGCTCTTCCAGCTTTCGCTGTGACTGTGCTGCGCTTTCCGCGCAGGCCTGGCGTTTTTTTCTCGTTCCGAACGTCGGAAATGAACGCCTGTTTTTGACACCTGTAGGGCGCTTCATTCGCGGTCTAGCTTGCTTCACCTCAATAAGAAGAAACGGAGTCCAAACGAAGCAAAGAAGTTGCTATGCGTGCTTCAAGGAGCAATGACGAAGCGAGTGCACTCTAAGAAAAAGTCGAGTATTGTTGGAGTAGTACCGCAACACAACATTAATCTCCATGTCGCTTGCCCGTATTTCCTTCTTGAAAACCCAGCTCTCACCACTTTGTTATCAAGAATGCGGTGTCATGCTTATAGTGCGCATGCCGTTCGTGACCTGGAAGTGATGAGAACGCGTGATAACGCAAGGAAATTACGCGAGGAAGGCGACGATTGTAGTTATGTGGCAGAAATACTCCCCAAATACTCGATGTTTTTAGAGTGTACGGAAACAAAAGCAAAAAAAAAAAGGTCTCTGCAGATTCAAATGACCTGCTCGAATCTACAGAAGTGAAGCTTTTTGGAAGGTGGTCAGGGCCATTCCTATAGTTATTTCAGACCCGATGCGCGTGCTGGGAGCAATATCAAGAAAAGCCATCGTCAATGGGTAATTTTTTTTTATTTCATTATCGTTTCCTTCCTTTTTAGTATAATCTACGTGAAGCGTCATCCGCTAGCATGTTAGCAGGGATTTGTCGTCGGGCCATAACGTCTAGCAGGCTGTTTCGTAAGCACAAATATTCTATACGCAAATTGCACATAAATTGTAGTCAGTTGTGACAAATTCCGCATGCAAGAAAATGCGATGTGCGCAATTTCGATTTCTTTTAGTTCGCGTAACGCGTAATCAAGGGCAATGCAAACGTGCCGCACAGGTCGCGACGTATTTGTCATGTAATGTTTATGTTCACCGCTGCTGACGAGTTATAAAAAAAATCAACAACGATTAAATGCAAGTGTGTGTACTTTGAGGCACACGCAATGTTTTAAGTGCCTTTGGCACAGAGCTGTGTGGCGCATATATCTAAAATATATGCCATGTGTCGTTGTACTTGCAGGTTTAGATCTTCAATATTTCTTGGGTCACATGGGGCACAAGTTCATTCTGAGGTGTTCACCCGGTAGTCGCATGCACGAATTGATCTTAGAACATGTACGAATATATTAACACTAGGGAGCATATAAAAAATCAGGATATATTTGATTATTTTCAAGCGTTGTTTTATTAGGACTGCTGTGTCCCCGTGTTCCTAGAAATATCTTCACGAGGCAACATTGTGCGTACATGTTTCTTTAGCGCAATTATTTATCCGACAGGAATCAATCGATATCTGTAACTTACGCTTTGCATTCAGAAAAGTTAAGTATTATATATTAAAAATGTAAATGGGAACAGCAAATATTGCAGAGCAGTGATTCGTTAACAGTATTACATATCACGCATTCCTTGCTACAAAGTTCAAAGTCATTATCTGCGGGAATATTGAAAAGTAAAAAAGCCTGAAAACTATGGGTCGCAGTATTTCCTCAAAACAACGCTTACGCATATAAAAAAACGGTCATATCTTTGGAAAAAATTCGTCGTTTTACTTCAAGTTGTTGCGATAAAAAATAAAACATGCTGCATTTATATCGACTCAACGCATTCACGCATCTTCATTCAGTCTTATACAGTTTTTTAAAGCGACTTTGAAGAGGTGATCGTAAATGTTAATTAAATAATTATAGCGTAGTATTCGTGTCTCTTATTACTGTAATTAGTGTCGTAACATCTTGTCAGAAATTGTTCTTTTACCAACTATCGTTACCAACTGTTGTCATAATAATAAAATAGCTCGCAAAATATTGACAGAAACGGAGCCGTGGAGGGCTGTAGGCAAGCGAAATTGTGCTTCTAAAACAAACACTCCTTCCGATCTACGTGGGAAGTAATTGCGTCCTGTAGTAAACATCACCTGAGTCACGTATGTTCCTGCGGTGTGTGTGTGTGTGAGGGGCGGGGGGGGGGGGGGGTACGTGCGTGCATGCGTGGGGATTATTACGTGCCTTCTATGCTTTTATTCTTACGTTGCCCGTATTTCCCATCGCCATAAAGCAACTGCTGGATATTTAACCAAACACTGCCATACGTTGTTCTATTATGTTTTTTATGTTTTTGTATCCATCATGCTTTCTCATTAGCGTGCTTCACGAGGCGTTATTGCGAATGACGTAAGTAAATCCGATAAAAGAGCTCCCGCGCCTCTATCACCTGGGAATTCTTGTCGGGCTTCCGTACTATTTACGCTCTTGTTATCTCGAAAGAACTAGCGCGCTTTTTTACGTATAATTCGTAGTACGCTATGGGAAAGTAAACGGTATTACAGAAAGTGTGCTTGGGTTCACCTGAAAAATTGAACACGTCATTTCGAGCGACTGAGAGAAGGGGTAAAGCCACTGGTTGAGAAGTAAAGTAGGACGTAACAATTATCGTGTCAAACTACAATCAATACTAAGTATGAAATAGAACAATCATTTTGAAAGAAAAGCTTCGGTAAGATGCCGTTACGGACTTAAAGCGATAAGTTCAGGGCACCTGGATGCATAATACTAGCAATGTTACTTAAGAAACACTTTTATGAGGCGGTTGGTTTTGATCCATCATATGCCTGATTACATATGCCCTTAGTAACGCTTCGCGCTGTCCACAATGATCGATCATAATAATGAAACTGCCTAATGTTTGTTAGCACTGGCTAGTGTCTGAGTATTGACTAAGAATGACGCTGGTGTTGGTAAAAGTTGGCTGTTTGCCTGCGTTGGCTGGCATCGGCTTAATGCTCAATGCGGTTGGATAATATTGACTGCGTTGGATGGTTGTACTACTGATATATAATGTTGGCTTTGGGTTTGCTGGGGTTTAGCTTTTAGGTAGTGTCGGTTTAATGTTGAACATACTGCTGTCTAATCTTTGTTGGCGTTGGATTATTGTTAGATAAACTTGTCTAAAGCTGCCAAACGGTTTGCTAGTTTTGTGCAGTAGGCTAGTGTCGGAGTAGCATGGGCTAGTGGTGGCTAATTTCTGAAATTTTAGGCTTATTGTTCGCTAATGTTGGATAAAGTTGATTAAGTATTGATTGGTCAAGCCACTGCCAGGAACGAGTATCCACAATGCTTCGCATACACATCAGTTTCTCCTTAAGTAAACAGGCCGCAGGGCTGGAAAGTATTGCGATACCAGAGTATCGCGATACTGCCTAGCCCTGCTGGGCAATACTATCGCGATACAAGAGCAGCATCGCTAGACTGTCTTGGAGATACTTTTGAGTATCTGTATTTCTGTATCGAGATACATTTCGAAAAGGTATTTGTATATCAATAGTCAAGTACTTTTACGATGTATCGATTATATCTCGATACCTTGCATGAAACTGGTATCTCGTCTCTTTTTGTCGGAAATTAACCTACGTGTTTCCAAGGAAGAAAGGAAGACTTTTTGTGCTAAGCCAAGCAAAGAAGCGCCGCCTGTCAGCGACATAGGGAGGGCGGCGAACGGTTCGCCGCACGCATTCAGTGGTCTATGTAGTAAAGCGCTCGACGCTGCTGACGGTAACGTCGCGGAGGCAGTACTGTTGGCCTCTGCCGACGAAACTCGCTGTCTGTACAGACCGGTGCACCACCCCTAATATTTTTGGGGTGGTCAGCAATTTCGTGAGTTCACGTGTCTTGAGTTGCGGCCGAACCGGCTCTGTCTAGGAAACAGCATACTTGAGAAGCTGTTCTTGCGTAAGTACAATAAAAGCAACAAACTTCTCAGCAAAACCGATCTTGTGTGTAAAATAAATGTATGCTTTTTCTTAATTCACTAGTGATCGTTAATAAAACCGCCATGAAAACCACGAGATAATATAATACAGCCCAGAAAGGAATTTTAAAGGGCTCGTGTTCTTTGTTGATCCCCTTAATGGAAACCAGCAGATAATAAAGCCAAGGAAGAAATTTTTCCGTTCTTATGTTCCCTTCTGGTGTTCTGTAGTGATTTCACCAACTTCCTTGACTTGCAAGTTTCAATATGCTGCAGCAGTATTTCCAATATTGTGCAGCACTTAATAAACACATTGCGGAGAATCTGCATCCCAGAAAAAGAGTATTCTAGTATCTGCGTTCTTGTATATGTATTCCTGTATCTGTATTCCGGGATACTTTATTGTTCTTCTTCCAAAATTATCTCCGACATATCGCGTTACGTCAAGGATAAATGTATCTCAGCATCCCCTTTTTAGGCTTCCAGCATATGTATTTGAATACCTGTACTTCGGAATACTTTTCTCAGTATCTCTACCCAGCCCCGATATTCAGCAACTTTCCTGCTTCGTACTGTTTAGCTGCGCAATTTCCGCTTCCAAGCGGAAGGTGAAGAGGCATGGAGGAAAGAGCAAAGTGAGGAAGGAAGAGATGTCAAAGGGGAGTGGGAAGGTGCGCCGCGGTGCGGCGCGGAAACGCAACAAGCTTCGCGCTGCGCGCACAGGTGGTGGAGGTGGAGAGAGGGTGATGGCGTACTTCTCACAAAGAAGAAAACGACAAAACAAGAGCCAGACAGATGAGATCAGGCAGGGAAGGTCGAAGGGTGGAGTGAGAGGAAGTGCGCGGCGTTGCGGCTAGGAAGAGCAACACTCGGTGAGCCGGAAATAATCCCGCCGCTCTTTTCATCTCCTCCTCTCATCTAATCCCGGGGCCGCAAGAGAGCCCTGATTCGCAGCTGCTCTAAGGGCGACCTTGACCGTTTTGGCTTTGGCCGTTCTACGGAGGCTCGCGCTTGTTTGTTTACTGATTTACCCCCTTCAAGTTCCTCCTTTTTTTCCTTTTTTTTTCTTCTTTGAGAAGCTGTTGAAATCTTTGTGCCGGGTTTTCTTTTTCCCGGAACCTTGTTGAAGAGCCGGGGTCGCAGAAAAAAGTCACAGGAAGGGATCTTAGAACTGCGACAGGGCTTTACACAAATTTTCGTCGTTCTATCTATCTATCTATCTATCTATCTATCTATCTATCTATCTATCTATCTATCTATCTATCTATCTATCTATCTATCTATCTATCTATCTATCTATCTATCTATCTATCTATCTATCTATCTATCTATCTATCTATCTATCTATCTATCTATCTGTTTGCCTGCATTCAACAGGTCCAAGAAAGAAGCTATACCAATGCGACGACTTGTTGAAGCGGTCAGCAGCGGTATGTAATGCGCATCGAACAGGAGCCCACGAAACAGCGAAAAAAATAGAAACAAGAAAGCAAGCACTTTTTTTTTTTTTTGCTAGGCGCACGGTAGTAAAAGCCCGGACATGGCCTCAGTTGGAGAGACGTTATCGATCAGGCTCGTTTCTTTTCGTGACAGATATCCGCTTACGTGCCCTACGGCTCGGACCCGGAGAATTCCCGGAAACGTGTCGTCTGGTTCCAGGACCCGTATGTCGTGTGCTTTGCTTTGAGCTCTGCCTGTACGCCACCCGCACAAAATAAGTGGCGACAACAGAGTTGATGTTGCCTCCCCGTGGCAGGTTCACTATGTCAAAGGAAGCAAGTCTTGCATGGCAGTCTTCTTAATAACAGTGAATGCTACGTGGAACGATTATTTTTGAGGGCGTAAACAAGGTCCTCGTTGCGCATGATCCGTGTATGATGGTGCGTGTTGTCTCAGGTATTGACGTATTTGTTGCTGTTGCTAAAATGTTTGCTTATAGCGTTATCGGGGAGCAAACAAGCTTCGTATGCACACGATCACAAGAATAATAGGTGTTGTCGCCACCGTCGTCGTTTTTCTTGTTGTTGCAAAATTTGTTTAGCGTTATTGTGCCGTAAACAAGCTCCATATGCAAGAAATCATGATTATAATCTCTGTTGCTTATGTTGCTGCTAAAATGATTGTTTGGCGTTACTGCGCCGTAACCGAGCTCTTTATGCAAAACATCATAAATACAGTGTATTGTTGTTGAAATATTTGTTGGTTGTTATTGAGCCGTAAGCAAGCGCCTTGTACAATAAAACACTAATATAATATGCGTAGTTTTTATTGAAACGTTTGTTTATCGTTATCTCGGCGTGAGTACGCTCCTTATGCAAAAAAAAAAAATCAGTTGTATAATATGTGTCGTTGTTGTTGAAATGTTTTTTATCGCTATTGCGTCGTAGGCAATCTCGATATAAAAGAAATAATTAATATAATATGTGTTGTTCTCGTTGGTGTTGAAATGTTTGTTTAGCACTATTCGACCGTAGACAGGCTTCCTATGCAAAACGTTACCAATATTTCTTGTTGTTGCTGTGTAAATCTCTGTTTAGCCTTGTTACGCCGCAAACAAGCTTCCTATGGAAAGAATCACTTACATAATATGTGTTGCTGTTGCTGTTAACTTGTTAGTTTAGAGTTATGGCGCCGTAAGCCAGCTCCGTATGCATGAAATCACTTCTATAACATGTGTTGCTGTTGAAATGGTTGTTCAGCGTTACTGCACTGAGAAGAAGATCCGTATGCAAAAAGTTACATATTATGTGTGTCCAGAGGAGAGTTAGCCCCCCCAACTTCTTTTTTTCATTCGGGATATATATATAAATATATATTGCTGTATGTATTGCTGTATGTAACACATATATGCATACTGACGAACATACATAAAAGGGCGTTGGATCTCTTCTCGTCTTTTTCAGCATTTTATTTGATGGTCGGTGTCCTGCTTTTATTCTATCACCTCACTTTTCCAAATAAATTCCTGGCTAGGCCCTCGATTACATCCTCGATTGAGAAGCGCAATATGCTTAGTCCAATTATTTCCATTGAATGCTGTTTTTATGAATGTATTTTCCGTATTTTCGAAACGGAACTAAACATTTAGTTAAACCAATATAGTTGGCCATGCAAAAAACAGCAGGTTGTGAGCGCGAGTTGTTATATAAGTACGCCGACTGCGCACGCGGAAACCACTATGGAATCACAGAAAATCCACGAACAGGCCAAAACTTTCTAGTAAGAAGCCGTCCACTCTCCCTCGAACCCACTCCACTTGCATTTTATCCGCCACTAAAGAAGGCAGGCTGCGGCATTGGCGTTTCGCAACTAACCTCCCCCCTCCCCCCAACATCCGCTCCTGGAAGGGGGGGGAGGAGGGGCGTAATCTAAAACTTTCCTCTTGAACAATACTTTCGTCCAATTGCTGCCGCCTTTTAGCATATACATAGAATGCTCGCGACGTATTGACGCGGCGCGCGAGTGTGCTCGTGACAGGTGCCAGCATTCTTCGAAATTCTAGAACCTCAACAACGCCGCAAAAAAGCATTTCCGCTTTCTTCCGGGTTGGATAAAAATGGCATCTCTAGCGTTTGAAGAGCGCACGGCTACAGTAAAGGCTTAGACACGATCACATCCTGGCTTGCTATGCACGCTGGTTCCGTAAAGTAAGGAATAGCCTAGCAACAAGTGTTTTGGCGAGAGTTAACCATGGACGTCCTACAAGGCCTGTAACCGTGTGTCATGGAAGGCCGCCCTGTACCTGTATGACCCTGCCCAAAGTGCAATTCTTTGTGCGCTGGCAATGGCATGCTTCCACATTGCTTTTCATTATTAAGGCGAATACCTTAAGTGCCCCATCATCAGTGGCGTAAATCCAGAAAAGTCACAAGGGGGGACACACATCTTTCCATGGCGGCCATTTTGTTTATATATATATATATATATATATATATATATATATATATATATATATATAGGCGCTGTTTTGATTTATGTAAAAATTAAGATAATATTATTAAATAAGATTAAATGACGAGCATGGGTTCCCAGCTCTCGTAATTGGATTGTTCTACTGAGTCCTCTCTGAAACCGGTCGAGCGGGAGTTGCGAGTTCAGTAGTCTCACACAGCTGAGGGGTACTGAATACAAGTACCCACAAAAATACAAACGGGCATTAAAGAAAGTTAAATGCAATATAAGTAACTATCAAACAAATCAAATACATGATGTGTGAAAGATAAATCTCAAGGGGGGACACTTGCAAGGGGTCTCCCCCCCCCCCCCAATATGAACAAAAGGCGGGTCAGGACCTCCTTAACCCCCGTGGCCTTTACGCCACTGCTCATCATCATCAGCCTGACTACGCCCATTGCAGGGCCAAGGCCTCTCCCATATTTCGCCAATCAAACCGGTCCAGTGCCTGCTGTGGCCATGTTATTCCCGCAAACTTCTTAAATCTTATCTCCCCACCTAACTTTCTGCCTTCCCCTCGTGCACTCTCCTTCTCTTGGAATCCAGTCAGTTACTCTTAATTACCAGCGGTTACCTTGCCTACGCGCTACATACCCTGCCCATTTCTTGTTCTTGATTTCGAGTAAGGTGTTCTTAAAGCCCGTCTATTGACTGACCCACTCTGCTCTCTTCCTGTCCCTTAAGGTTACACCTATCATTCTCAAGGGTTCAAGACGAAATCTGACCCAAATATTCTGCTTGACAGTCTAGTGTTCTACCACAGAGCCACGGTAGCACCTCAAACTGCTTCGGAAAAAGACCCTGTGTTGTGATCATGTCGGCCAAGGAGTCGCCTTAACCGATGCATTGTTGCGTTGTAGAAGTGTTGACTCTCACCAGGCGTCACACCATGTGATTTGCGTAAGGAGTGGTCGGTTGAAATCTGTCAACAAGTTACAGAGGGCTAAGCCCTAATTCATAACCATCATCATCAGCAACAGCATCAACAAAATGTGCACCTATTCACGTGACCTCTCAAGCTCAAAGCAAGATGATGATCATCATCGTATAATAGTCATACCGGATGGCCTTAACATTCGAGTCATCTTAGACGAATGCAGCTGGAACCAGGTTACTTTATTCTTTACTTTTTTGTTGTTGTTTGATCGTTTATTGGCTCAATATCGATTTCGCCGATCTTGGAATAACCTGCTCTAATACTGATGTCACGCGGCACTTTTGATCGCAGTCAGAGCGGATCCGGATTAGACTGGATCCGGATCAGGTGCTGCTAAACGATCACATTTATTTGCGATCAGGCCCGATTGGGATCAAGGCGATCGCGATCTGGCTCCGTAATCGCGATTTAGCTGATGCCTGCGCCAAACTCGATCCGGATTACCTTTTAACATGCAGCAGCGACCAACTGTTTATCGCGATCAAGAAGTTCGATCCGGATCGGCCCTGATCGCGATCACAAGTGTCCGTGTGACACCGTCATAACACAGCCTACCTTCCCGTGCCTTCACATCTGAACAAAATTTACGCAAAGGACACCAATTCCTGACAGCAATTCTACATTTCCCGTTATGAGAGATAGCGAAGTCTAGAGGAGCTGCATGTTCTTCAAACGAAGCTTGTATAACTAACAGATTTAGGTGTCGTCTAAGCGGTATGCACACGGAGGACAAATCTTTGGGGGATAAAGGCGGAGCCTAGTGACGTCAGCCCGCGAGGCAAATGTTCCCAACTCACCCGGACGAGGTGAACGGAGCGGGAGACCAGTGTTACCAGACTACACTTGTGGCTTGTACCGCCCGTTTCACCAACTGCTGACGACCAGCTGCAGGCCCGACAGCCACTGCTGCTCTCTGCAGGAGCAAGTGCAGCATTGTGGCCAAACAAGAGCCCTAAATTCCGCTTTATCCCCCACCGCCGGGGGATCGTTCGTCCTGTCGGGGAAAATGTCCCCGTGTCCTTCGAGGAGGCGCAGGACGGTCGCGCCCACTCAGTAAACCGTGACGTCGCGGTCACGGGATCCGCTATATCGCCGTGTCCCGCCGGTTACACACGTAGTTGTGTTTGTCTTTTTCCACTGTTTGATGCTCACTCAATCGTGGGCTTGTCGGCGATCAGCCGTTTTTGATATGGCTATGAGATCTTTTATCGAGGTCACTTGTCATTTGACGTTGCCACATAATATTGTTGCCTGGATATGAACGCATGACCATCGTTTTGACCTTTATCTACTAAAGTTTTGCGCTGCTAAACACGGAGATAAAGGTCCAATTCTCGGCATTGATGTAGGAAACAGTTAGGAGGGAGCATTGCGTAATGTGAAAGAAAGAAAGAAAGAAAGAAAGAAAGAAAGAAAGAAAGAAAGAAAGAAAGAAAGAAAGAAAGAAAGAAAGAAAGAAAGAAAGAAAGAAAGAAAGAAAGAAAGAAAGAAAGAAAGAAAGAAAGAAAGAAAGAAAGAAAGAAAGAAAGAAAGAAAAAGAAAGAACATCAGGCACGCAAACACGAAGCTTCGCTTGCCGCTATTTTCCCGATAGGACAAAGGCTGCTGGTTTTGTTTTAACCTGCTGAGGTTTCATGGCGCGTACACCCGACGAACAGCCGGCAAGTTGTCTTCCCGATAAAATTCAACCAACGACTACGACGACAATATGCCGCTGACAAAAACCTAATTCTATAACTCACCTCAACCATTCCTCCCCGGTCACGGCGAATAACGATGCGCCTGTGCAGTGTAGTTTATGAACACCAACCTATGCAAATGAAAAACCACTCATCAACATTCTCGTCGTGCAGGGGCGTAGCCATAAATTTTTTTCGGAGGGGGTTCAACCATACTTTATGATAGTTCGTGCGTGCGTTTGTATGTGCGCGTGTATATATACGCAAGCAAAACTGAAATATTTCGGGGAGGGTTTGAACCCCACCTCCACCCCCACCCCCCTGGCCCTGTCTCTCTCGATGCACATCGCAAATTAGCTCGAACAAAAGCGATCAGAATGCTAGGGGCGGAGTTTTCAAAACAGGGTTAGCACGCGGTATGTAGGTCACCGGACTGTGCACTCTATTAGGAGTCCTCGCTTCGTCAAGTTTTAATGCTTCCTATTAGAGACTTGCTCCGCTTAACCAGATATTTCCTAATCACTATGTATATTTGTGCATAGCACCCCAGCCCCTGTCGGCCCTATCCTACTACAACACGTCGCCAATAATGCAGCTATTCCTTGCGTTTACTTTATACTTCTTTCATATACCGTTCTTCTGTTTTTTTTTTCTTATTGGTGACCCGGTTTGAGTCTCCAGTAATGCGGTTTATCGCACTTGCTCTACCCCTATTACCGCTGCCTTGTCGGGTCGAGCTCGTTAATTTTGGGCCCCTCGCGCTTGTTACAGTTAGGCGCCACTGTCTCGCGATAGAAGCCCCGCTACCGCGACCTGGTTACCTCAGCAATTTTCGAGGCTGCTCAGACGTCTAAAACTCCGAGCGTCTCTTAAGACTTGACCCACAAAGCCTCTGTATAGATACGGTAGGTAATTACGCGGTAACCTCGCTCGAATGGGAGACCGAATTACCTCAATGTGGCCTTATTTTCTCAAATGAATCAATCAGAACTAGAAATGCAATAACAACTATCGTTCGTGGTCGGTATACGATCTTAATCAGTTACCGCCTTAAGTGCTGGTAGTGGTACGTGAAATCGATCGAGAAATGATAGCCGTAAATCTAAGAGACAGGAAGACAGCAGAAGAGATCAGAAAACAAAGAGACGTAGCCGATATCCGGGCGAAAGGCCCGTGCCACCCGAAGTGAACGCTTTTGGAACTGCGCAGCAGTGATTCGAATGTGTTGCCCTGGTGTTTATCTTGTGTTTATGTGCTCTTCTCAGCTCTTTTCGTTTAACTATGTGATATTTTCTATCATTTATTTGTTCTTTTCTTGCGATTATCTGACTTGTCTTGCCATATCTATTTCATGTTCTCCGGTCTCCTTTCTACTCTTCGCCGCTCCAAGCACGGTGCGTCCCCCTCCCGGCACTGACATTTTGCCTTCGCTTCTCTCTTCCGTAGATCTGTGTCTAACTCCTGACGCTGGCGGTTCTCTGTCGCTTCGATGCTTCGGACAGATGAATTAGCCGTTCGGCGACGCTGGCGTTCACCGGCAAGCCCGCACTGGTGTTCGTGCAGCCTCATCGGCTTTTGTGTATCAAACGTAGTGCCTGCGTGATGCAAACGCGAGACATGAGACGACAACAGGGCGGTCCCCAAAACAGTTCCGCAGTTCATATTAAGAGGAGCAGAGAAGCCCCTGGGCAGGCCACATCGCGAGTAGCAAAGATAGCCGATGATCAGTTACAGCGATGTGATTGATCATAAGAGATTGGAAGTGTGGCCGAGGGCGGCAAAAGGTTAGCCGGAGCGACGAAATTTCGAAATCTGGAGGGAAAGAAATGGAATCAGCTCTCGCGGGACTGGGTGGGCGGTAGATCACATGGAGAAGTGTTCACCCTGCAGTGGACGTAAGATAGGCCTCTGATTATGGTGCTGATGATGAAAGCCAGAATATTAGACAAGCTCTCGCGTACTGGTTATATCTGGCACATTACACAGGATCTCAATGAGATGTAACGTGGAAGAAGAGAAAAGTGCCGCCCAATGTAAACCAAGCACTAAGGTTTCCGGGTGTAGTATACAATATCCCTTGCGCGGACTGCGAGTATGTGAGACAGGGAATTTCGAAAGAAGCCTTAGGGAGCATTTCACTGACGTCAAGAACAATAAAGTTGCTTCTAACGCTCTTGCAGAGCATGTGGTGTCCACTGGACACGATAACAACTGCGATGACGCCTGCATCATCGCCACTGAACGAAAGTTGTTTCAGCGATTGCATTTGGAACCTTTTGCTAGGCTATTCAGTCTACTGCGCACACTCCAAACAGAAATATCGGAACACATCCCCCCCCGCCCCTTTTATGCGCGATGTCTGCAAAGCGTGATAACAAGTACTCAAGAAGAGCGTACTGCGCCTTTCGCGGTCACTGTTCACAATGACAGCAATGACAGACGTTTCGGCTCCCGTGCGGGAGCCGAAACGTCTCCTTAAAATATTTGTGCCTTTTAGCTTGATGATGGCGTTTTTCTTTTATTCCACTATGTTTGTCCCTGGCCAGACGGGATTCCGTCAGACTCTTGACTGAGTATATGACGTATCCATAATGTTTGTATGCGTGAAGGGAAGTGACCCGCCCTCTTAATAGCTAAGACATCGCGCTGCAAAGGTCGAGCACTCGGGTTTGGTTCCCGGCCATGGCGGAGCATTTCTACAGGGGCGAAACGCGAGAACGCGCCGGGTATTTATCTTTAGGCTCAGGAAACTTCTTGTGGTCGGAAATATTCCGGATAATTCCACTGCAGCATGCCTCATACTCAAGCGTGGGTTTGAGTTGAAGTTTATTTAACGACATGGCAAGCGCACCAAGGGCACGTGTAGAAGTTGTTTGGTTTGACGAGAAAAAAAAAGTTGCATTACACAGCTCGACTAGCCCCATGACCCAGAACACAAAATGAAAGTACGCAAACTCCCGAAGTGGAATACTTGCCCTTAAACATGGTAGGAGAGCACGGTGTGAAATGTACAACAACGAATTTCATTCCTGCAGAAAGTACTAGATTAAGCGGTGAAACGGTCCATGAATCCAAAGATCAAGGTCAGGTGGTCGGCCACGCCTGAGGCCTGTTGAAAGAAGGCGGCGAATACGGCTTAAACGCAGATTCGGGCATTGCGGAATTGGTTTTCATTGCGCAAATAGTGTGAAATTTTGCTGTGATTACTAAGGCGCGTTTAGAAAAGTACGGTTCCTTCTAATGCCCTATTCGACAAACCGCACCGGTGGTCACCGGGCGCGCAGGCATCACGATGATTGGACCAAACGGAGCACCAGGGCGACCCGGTGCGCACCCGTGAGATTCGATAATGTCTTAGTTTCGACTAATGAAAATCAATCCAGCCAGCTCCGCTCCGTGAAAACCATCCAAGCATTGAAGATGGTGCCCCCTTTTGTCCGGCAACTGCATTTTTATGACAGCGAAAGCTGTTATGAGATCACGACAGGCGTGTTTAGCGCCGTAGTTGACCGCCGACACCGTCGCCGGTGTCCATACCATATATCGCGCAAAAAGCAAGAAAAAATATCCATGATCGGATGGTATTTGAACAAGGGCCCTTTGCGGGGCAGTCGAGTATTCTACCACAGAGCCATGTCGAGGCCTGAAAGTTCTTTGCAAAAAGACCCTGTACAGGCGTTATGGATGGTAAGGAATAACATTAGCATGTCTATCTATCTATCTATCTATCTATCTATCTATCTATCTATCTATCTATCTATCTATCTATCTATCTATCTATCTATCTATCTATCTATCTATCTATCTATCTATCTATCTATCTATCTATCTATCTATCTATCTATCTATCTATCTATCTATCTATCTCCAATGTAACACATCTAATTGCGATCGACCCAGTGGCTGCCTCGCAAATACCGTTTCTGTGTTGGCCGTGCATCGAATACGGCCGCTAGCTAAGGCTTTTGATAAGAAGGAAAACGTTCGCATTGACGACCAGGGTCGTTAAGCCTATGTAATTTGGCTGAACGTCTAACGCATTGCGTAATATTGCGTCCAAGACCTGGCGAACTTTCCAGATCATTTCAATAGAAACGGCTGTCGACACCCGCATATAGTTATCGTCTCAGGCCTTCTTAAGCCCTGCCGAACTATAGATCTGTGAGTGAGCGTTCGTAAATAAGGCCAATGCCTTTTTTGTCTTGTCTTGAACCTCGTTTACGGCCGGATCTACGCTTTCGAAACACCTAGAGACAGCCCATAGCGACACACGTATCTGATTGATTAACAAGTGAAGCTTCCTTTTCCGGTGAGGATGTCTTGCCTTGTTGCGTGCATGCTTTCATTATAGAGATAGAAGACCTTTATATTGGAAGGCGGAGATATTTATCGGCGTGCCCGCAAACTTTATTATTTACATAGTAGCGTGCACTATGCATATAGGCGATGAAAAATCCGTGAACACGGCGTGCCGCCGGTGCCAACGTTTCGAAAAGTAGTGTTTTATTCGAGCCAGCAACTGCCCACTCTAGCGCGTGCAAGTATATGCTTCGTGAACTCATTTGCATATGCCTTATTTAGATGTGCATGTATAAATCATCCATGCGTTCTTTTCGAAGATTCCGGCTATACAGACGCCACACGAATCCCCTTCAACGGGAAATCGATCTCCCGCTCCCGGCGGAGTGGGTGCGCACGTGTTTAATTAAATTATCAGGCGTAGTGTCTATACTTCCTCACATCGACGAGAGGCGAGGCAATCTATACATTTACCGTTCGTTTCGCCTCTCAGCTTTGGTTTCGTATTTAAAGTCTCCGAGTAGCGAGGTAAAGATGCCCTTCATCGATATATGAATATTTCTCGGCGGAACATGCCCGGAGGCGACTAATGCGGGTGTGCTATTGAAATGCGCAGTTATAGATTACAGCAGCTACAGAGGAAGCTAGTTGGAGACTGGAGAACGGCTCAGTTGATTCGATGTCCGTCTCTCAAGGTCATCTCAGTACATGAAGATGTAAATAAACGGTCCCTCATGCATCTGACTGAGACGACTCGAAGGCGAACGCCATCTTCTTCTTTTTTTCTCAATCGATTATATAAATCCCTCCACCCACCCACCCTCACCCCCAAAGTTTTCTGCACCAAGCATGCTTTTGCACTACCTCCGAGAAGCACCCGCCTCGAATCAAACGACGATGTCGTGTGATAACGTGCTCGTTTGGGGTAATGTTATGACGGCATCATGACGTCACAATCTTTAGCGACATATCACGTCATGACGACGTCATTGAGTGACGTCGTTGAGGATGTAATGTCCCTTGTGGTACGTCGACAGCACACACACATTCACTTGTGCATTACGTGGCAGTTTACCGGCTCCTATTACTTGACTTTCTTTTTAGCATTCGTGAAGTGACGCGATGTTTCGCTAGGTCTCGCCAAATCTTGAAAATTTCTAGAGTTATGAGACATTGAAGGGTTTCGCCTTAATAAATAAAATAAAGACAGCAGACGTAGAAGTTCCAAGACCGAAGGAGCGCTGTCGCCAAGTGAAGCTCTCGTTACTGCCCGATGACTGTCGTAACTCTCAGTTCCATTCGCGGAGTCATATATTATGATGTTCCTGCCGCCTGCAGCCTTGCTTCAGACAGCAAAAGGAAAGGCAACACCTGCGTAGTTAGGCATACACTGCATGCAGACGGCCCCGCGGCATCTGGAGTGCGTGGCGCATCACCGAGGAAGAGATGAGAACAAGAGTGAGAGAGGGATAAAGGGAACTTCGGCCGCTTGTTACACTCTTAGGAACAGTTGAAGACGAAAGCGTACTGCCTAAGTTATACAATCGGGACCCTACTTCTCGCAGGACACAGCGAGCCGCTGTACGAGAGACGCGCAATAAATTTCCTTGAAGGTCTCAGCAGATTGCATTGTTGCTCCCCACCTGGTGTTTTCTCCACCTCACGTGGTGGATGGATGAATGGAAACAATTTTATTAGATGCGAAGCATCTTATGGCGGAGTTCAAATCGGTGGTGTGCGGCGTGACCACCCTTACTGCGCATGCGCAAAACTTCTCCACACACTTCCTCTCCACTCCCCCTATACACTCCCCTCCTTCTTCACTTCCCTCTCTCCTTCCTCCTCTCCACTTCCCCTCTCTACTCCCCCTCTGAAACGCGGGCTCGACATGCCGAAACACTGCTTCGCATCGCCTCATGGTTCCCTTTAGCGGGAGATGGTGCGATTTTTTTTATCCTCACGTGGTGCTGCACAACCTCAGGGATCGGACCCCTTTCGACCGAGCGACGATATCGTGCGAGACGTTATAATATGACGTCATGTGATGGCGTCACAAATTTCAGCAAACTCTGACATTTCGATGAGTGTGTGTTCGTGTGTGTTATTTAGACGCACGTTCGGTTTCGGTACTGGGAAAAAGTTATAACGGAGTGAAAATAGAGGCACAAAGGGAATAGAGAGAGCGCGAACCCACCAAGCACAGGCAAGGAGGTTAATAATTATTTATTTATTATTTATTTATTATTTATTTATTTATTTATTTATTTATTTATTTATTTATTTATTTATTTATTTATTTATTTATTTATTTATTGTACCCTCAAGGCCCGAGGGCATTACAAAAGGGAGTGGTCAACGGGGAATTGTACAAAAATTGTGTAGTAATATAACGCAACAAGAAAATAATACAGTAACGCAATAAAACAACAGACTAGTTATAGCAGTACATACAATGTAGTAATGAAATGCTTTGCAAGTACTTACATGAACAAACAAGGTAACATGACATTAATTCCTGCTTATACAATGTTAGCTAATTAGTTAATAATTACTTAACAGCCGTAACGATAAGATTCTGTTGTAATTTCCAAGTTGAACAATGTTAGCTACAGCCTTGCGAAATAGCTACAGCCTTGCGAAGGTTAACCAGACTGTTTCCGCTCTGTAACCTTAGTTAGACATGCGAAGAAGTTCGTTTGGATATTCGACATGACTCGCCACTGCGGTATGTATAATGGTCATGGCGCTCCACTGCTGACCCGAAGGTCGCGGGATCGAATCCCGGCCGCGGCGGCCGCATTTTCGAAGGGGGCGAAAATGCTTGAAGCCCGTGTACTTTGATTTAGGCGCACGTTAAAGAACCCCCGGTGGTCGAAGTTTTCGGAGCCCTCCACTACGGCGCCTCTCACAATCATATCGCGCTTTAGGGGTGTTAAACCACGGCACTTATTATCTTAGTCGTCAAGTGACCATCACTCCAGCATCGGGCGCGAGGGAAGACGGCACACGCAACAAGCCATCATTCTGGTCGGCTCACTCTCGCATGGTTTGCATTTTTGTCCACAGCATACGGCGAGTCTGGTAGTATTCTATCTGTAGCTGGAATTTTTAAAGGACGTCACGGCGACACCGACGACGGAAAAAAAATACCATCGCAGCGGTGTCCCAACATACAAATTTAAAACTAGTGGCGGAGGCGCCACTAGTCTTGATAATCTACCCCTCCTGCGCCACTGGATCATAAAACCACATTTACTTCACTTCATGGTTCCAGGTACGTTTTCCGCAACATCACAATATTCTGAGTTATGAGATTTAGAATGAAATATACGCGCTGTTCTCTGAGTGAATAGACATTTAGATGTGACCTTGGGAAAAGAGAGGCTGCATTAGAACTTGCTATGCCGAATGATATTGATGATGAACTAACCAAAAACCAAGAAAAGAAAAACATGTTTCTCCGCAAGAACGAAGCAATGATTGCGATAGCTACAAATTGGATAATAATAATAAATAATATTATTACGTATATAATAATAAATAATATCTGTGGTTTAAGGTCTCAGAACCATGATATAAGAGACACCGTAGAGGAGGGCTCCGGAAATTTCGACCACCTGGGGTTCTTTAACGTGCACCTAAATCTAAGTACACGGGCCTCAAACATTTTCGCCTCCATTGAAAATGCAGCTGCGGCGTCCAGGATTCGATCCCGCGACCTTCGGGTGTGCAGTCGAGCGCCAAAACCATTATACCATCATGGAGGGGCCAGCTGCAAATTAGAATGTTATACGAAGTAAAGCTATAGTAGCAAACTCTTCTGGGATCCGATTTCGTTTAACGCTCCAAAGGGCTGCCTTAAGTGAATTCTACCGCTCCATTTAGCGAAGCAGCTTTCGTGTCGGTTGTCGTGTCAACTCTAAGTAAGCGTAAGCAGTGAGAGCAGAGCACGTATACGAGCCGTGTTCTCATCATCATCAGCCTGGCTACGCCCATTGCAGGGCAAAGGCCTCTCCCACGTTCCGCCAATCAACCCGGTCCTGTTCTTGCTGTCGCCACGCCATACCCGCAAACTTATACCCGCAAACGAGCCGTGTACTGATGTCTATTGAAATATCGCGCTAGCTTTAGCGACCGCACACTTATGATGAAAGTTCGTAGTTTCTGATCAAGCGACGCAGCCCTACCCACCTCACACGGGAACTCGCTGTGTTGGTCTGGTGGTTATGGTGCTCGACTGCTGACCGAAGGCGGCGGGATGGAATCCCTGCCGCGGCGGCCGCATTTTTGGTGGAGGTGGAAATGCTTGAGGCCCGCGTACTTAAATTTAGATGCACGTTAAGGAACCCCAGGTGGTCGAAATTTCCGGAGCCCTCCACTACGGAATTCCTCGTAATCATATCGCGGTTTTGAGACGTTAAACCCCATCAGTTATATTGTTATACCTCACACGGGCGCCCCTCCATGCTGCTTCGCCCGACAAAAGACCGGCGGGGCGTTTCCCTTCTGCTTGAGGAGCAATCGACGACAGGTCTCACACGCCGGCCGACGTTATCGCAATGCGCAATTCGTGCGACGGATATCGCCGGCTCGTTTCACGTTTGCTTCAGCAACTGTCATCCCCAGCGCTGACCCTCTTTTACTAGCGCGTAGAAGATACGCTGCGCGGGGCCAAGTTCGCGGTTTGAACATGACGGAACATGACGGCGACGGCAAAAACCCGCCGGGAGTGCCCCTATAAATGCTATAGCAGTAAAAAAAATAGATGAGAACATGCAAAGTCACTATTCACAGAGAATGTACGAACAACATCTCCCCATGTAGAATATGAAGCACTTAGGGCTGTCACCCAAGTGTAATGAATGGTCCAGACAAAGTTTTAGATGCGAAGCAGCTTTTGCGCTGGGTTTTGTCCGTAGTTTCATCGGCGACCGTCCGCTTTTTAAAACCTACCATAGCCATCTGTAACATGATGAGCGCACGCTCGCGCCAAGGAGAAGTCTTCTTCGTCTTGTTCTTCGACCGCCTTGATGATGATACGTGCAGAGTGCGCGCTCGCGCCAAGGAGAAGTCTTCTTCGTCCTGTTCTTCGACCGCCTTGATGACGATACGTGCAGAGCACTTCAGGGACCCGAGCTGCCGTATGCTGTCCTAGCTTGGCGTAACGCAGACAAAACCACGCATGCTGGCACGCGCTAGCGCGTTCGGGCCTGTGTGAGGGGCTGCGTAAGACGCTGTGGCCTCTCCCCCTTACACTCTCTCAGCAACCATGTGATGGCGTCAGCGAACGAGATTCTGCAGGTGCGCGATGAACCAACGCGTTGTATCCTAGTCAGAACGCGCTAGCACGCGCTGGCGCGTTCGGGTCTGTGTAAGGGGCTGGGTAAAAGGCTTTGACCTCTCCCCCTTACACTCTCTCAGCAATCAGGTGATGGCGTCAGGGAACGAGATTCTGCAGACGCGCGATGAACCAGCGTGGCGTGCTCCAACAAGAGTTCGGGGCGAGTAACAGCAACAGCAACTGCAGTTAATTCATGGTGTGCTCTACTTGCAAGGACGCGTTAACATCGAGCAAGGTGTCCGTGATGAACGGAACTGTAGGTCGACCCATGGTCAACCCATCCCCACATGGTTCCCTTTAGTGGGAGCTGGTGAAATTTTCTTTAACTACTGCTTGGATAATCTTCTGTTCTGTTATATGTGGGTTTGTAATGGAAATATTGCGATAAACAGCGCATCGCGGCTACTCCGTTTTGGTATGTTTCATAGAAAAAGTGCGACTTCCAAATACATTTTTAGATGCGAAGTATCTTATGGCGGAGTTCAATCCGGTGGTGGTGGTGTGCGGCGTGACCACCCTTACTGCGCATGCGCATACCCTCTCCCTCTCCACATCCCATCTCCCCTTTCCCCTCCCCCTTTCCACTCTTCCTTTGAAACGCGGGCTAGATATGCCGAAATTCTCTCCTGCGCAACGCCGCGATGAGCATCAGCGCATGTCCGTCCCCTCCCCCTCTCTCTCCTCTCCTACGCTGCCCCCCTCTCGCACGCCTGCCGACTGCGTTCCCCGCTCGCCCTGTGAGAATGAACGGCCAGGCTAGAAGGAAGACAAGACGCGCGTAGCGTTCCTCTTCGGGTTCCACGACGCGAGGCCAGTAGCATGCCCAAAGAACGCCAACGGAACGCGATCGTGCAAGTGCTCCGGCTTCGTATCGCCTCATGCTCCCCTTTAGCGGGAAATGGTGCAATTTTCTAGAAACTGACAAACGAATCAACGAACATGAAAAGTAGGAGTTCTCGCAAAGTTTATATTTGCCACCGGGAAAACGGAGCCGAAAGCAATTGATATTGCAAAGTGTAGTTATAAAGAAAAGCCTGCATGCCGGTTCCGGTTAAATTAGTGGTTTTGTCAGTACATCTAAAGATTATTTGGGCAAAACCTAAGCTAAACAAGTAAAGTGAAAATACTTTAAGCTCGCTTCATATCCTTTAGACCAACGTCTCTTATCTTAAGATAGTAAGCCTAATATTCTTGTGAAGGTTGCCAAGACATCGACGTCACCACACAGAGCGACACGTTGAGGAATGAATGAATTGAACCTTTATTTCACAGGAGAGGAAGGCTGAAAGAAGCACAGGCACAGTCGGCCACTCCAGGACTATATGATGATGATGATAACAACTTTATTGTTCCGCCAGATAAGGAGGCCCCCTACTCCCCGTCCCCGGCACAAATGTCTAGGTTACGGGGGCCGGCACCTCCGCGATTAGAAGCAGGCGAAGAGGTCTTGACACCTCGCGGCTTATTCCGCCAGGCGGATGGCTTGTTGCCGTGAAGCGGGGTCCTCGCTCCGCAGCAGGGCTTCCCATTCCTCTCTACAGTTGATATTTGATTTAACCCCTGGGAAGCTACCACACTCCCAACATTATGTGGTCGAGGGTCCCTCTCGCCCCACAGGGCTTGCAACTATCGTTTTGCCTATCATCTTTCTGAACATGACATGCCCAGACCGGGTTTACAAGATTGCCAGCTTGCAGGCGCCGCCATGCGACTGCCTACCTATTGTTCACGCTTTTATCCGGTGGTGGCACCACTCTGCGAAGTAGCCGATAATTTTCAACGATTTCCGTCTAACTTTGCATACGCTCGTCCATGTTCTGGCAGTAGGGTGGTTCCACAGTCACCCGGAAGCGAAGAGGTGCGCGGACGAATCCGGTCTTGGCACGGGAACACGCCGCGTCCATAACGCTTGTAGCGTCCCCTTATTTGGGCGCCCCAGCGGCAGCGTTCTTTAGTGCGAAGGAACATAGGGATCGAGACGCCCTAGCCTCGGTAGGCTACCTTGATATGGGGTATGTTTTATTATTGCTTTAAAGTAATGGTAGTGATAATCGCTTTGTGGTCGCTGTGGTAGATTGTGATTGGTTTCACGACCATTTTCAGCAAGAATAATTTGTTCCTTTCTTCGAGCATTGTATTCACGCTGTTCTTCTGGTGTCTAATTTCTGTGTCTACCTATGGCAGTCTTACAGTGAACTTTACAGTGGAACATACGACCACCTCTTTTCACCGCAAATGTTCTTGTTTTTGGTGAAAATAAAGTTCTTTGATTGATTGATTGATTGATTGATTTTTGATTGATTGATTGATTGATTGATTGATTGATTGATTGATTGATTGATTGATTGATTGATTGATTGATTGATTGATTGATTGATTTTCGATACAGGTCTCCCCTTTTATACATGAAAGCGGGAAACACACGCGGGGAGAAGGAAGGCCTGTTTGACGTCATTCGAAGCCTTCGTGTGAAGTGCAAAGCAGCTGCAACCTAATCTTTACCGGGAACGCGTGGGAGGGTATTCCCATTATTCACAGGCGCCTTATCCACCATCATGCGGTTTTGATGCTTCTTTCGCGGTTTTCCTTGTGTAAACGAAAACTGAGATCTATGCCGTGTGCCTGATTGCAAAGAAATATATGCCGTTTGCCCTTCAACTGTTTAACGGCCCCTAAGCCACCTAGAGGTCGAACTTTAGTTGCGGCGTTGCAGTTGTGCCCGAATCTACAGCGAACGCGTTCTTCGACTCGAAGAAAGAAAAGTAGCACATCATGCACGCACACGCCAAGCTTTGCTTGAGCTCATTTTCCCGTTAGAAGAAGGGCTCATGAAATATTTTCAAGGCTTTATTTTTTTATAAAACATTTGCCAAACGTCAAAACGTCTGTAATTCTAGTTAGAAGCTTCACTAGATGTCGCTTCCACCTTCCGGTAAACTGGTGTTACGTTAACGCCCTTGCATAAACTGGAATACCGGACAACCTAAAACTATTCATTAACACGTTCATTGGTGTTTAAAATATAGAAACCCCCTTTTTGTGCCGTTTCAAGTTTTGTCAAAAAATTGTGAAAATGGACCAGCTTTTAAGGAGAATACCCCAGTACCACGATTCTCATTTCGGGATTCCTAAGAAAGTGTTTATGGAGGCATACGCATTTCTGGAAGGAGCGAATATTTATTGCAAACGAAAATCCGTGCTATAGCTTTTTTGCCAACAATTATCGTCGGGTCAATGTTCAAGGGTTTCTTGTGGGCACAGTACAGTAATTACAAAAGGACAACTTGCTCAATGTGCACAAAGTGCAGTGGAGCGAAAAAAAAAAGAAATCTCCACTCTAGGTATGAACTGAAGTTACGAAATCGGGAGAACAAATGTATTCATTTTTCAGGTGAACGACCCTCTCCATATAGCCTCATTTTTCTTGAAATACTGATGAGTGAGCCTTTTCAATCGGCTACACAAGTCCCGATTTCGCGACTGTTCAAACAGAAATTAAGTCTCATCATTACCGTACTTGTTAACTGATAAAATACACGAGACAATTTGCTTTCTTTCGTGTCTGCGCATTCGCAGAAGTCTACGTAATCGTCAAAAAACGTCAAAAAAACGCCAGGCTTGCGCTGAAACCGCAGCACAGTCACAGCAAAAGCTGGAAGAGCGGCGTTTCTAGAACCCGTTGTAAGTTCTCTTGTGGCTACAATAAAAGTACAGTAGAAAAGTACCCACTACGCAATAAATCACAATTTTTGTGGAATTGGGAAGCACCTACTAAGCCATTATTCGTCATTCTGCGGAGAAGCGAGGCACCAGCTGCACGTCTGTAAGGCATTGTGTGCACTTTGTTGACGCGACGACTGATGACGATGAAGAATTATGGCTCAGCCCTTTGTAATGGGGTTGAAGCTTTAAACGGCCCACCAGTTATGTACTTTTCACTGGGTGACGCCCGGTCGCTATTTCCCTCTCCCGTCATGCTGTATAACATAGGTTGACGTGGGAGAGAGACGGGGGGGAGGGGCGAAGAACTTTACTGAGACCCCAAGTAAATGGATCATGCGCTTATGGGCTTCCTTGGCAACCAATACAAGTGCACTTGCGAGGAACCCACTACGCTCTGAATCATTGTAATTTTACTGAGACCCCGAGGTAATGGATCATGCGCTTATGGTTTTCCTTGGCAACCAATACAAGTGCACTTGCGAGGAACCCACTACGCTATAAATCATTGTAATTTTTGAGAAGTAGGGCAGTAGGCACTGTGCCATTTTTCGTCATTCTACGGAGAGCCGTGGTACCTGCTCAACACATGTAAGGCATTATGCGCACTTTGTTGATGCTGTGCCTGATCACAATGAAGAATTATGGCAGAGTCCTTTGTAATGGGTTGGAAGCATTCAACAAACTACTCGTTGCGCAATTAGCATTGTGCGACGCCTGGTTACAGAATTCGCGTTGTGCGACGCTTGGTGCTTATTTTACTCTTCTACCACGCTATATTGCATATGCTAATGTGGTTCCTTCCCGACATGAAGCCTAAATAGGACCTTTCTGCAAAGCAGTTTCAAGCACCGGCATGGCTCAGAGGTTGAATACTGGGCTCCCACGCAGAGGGCCCAGGGTCGAACCTCGTTCCATCCTGGAATTTTTTTCTTATTTCGAGCGATACTGGTTACGGACACCGGCGGCGGCGGCTGCGACGGACAACTACGGCGCCAAAAGCGGCCGGTGAAATGACCTCATAACAGCTTTCGCTGTTTATAAAACATACGGTTGCAAATTCAAGCACGCTTTCCTCCGTCAGATTTCGCAATACCACTCGCCTACAGCGTCTCAATAGAAAGCATGAAAGTATGAAAATACAGTGCACGGTCTTCGCGCTGACAGGCAAGCTAGGTGACGAGACTGACTGACTGACTGACTGACTGACTGACTGACTGACTGACTGACTGACTGACTGACTGACTGACTGATTGATTGATTGATTGATTGATTGATTGATTGATTGATTGATTGACTGATTGATTGATTGATTGATTGATTGATTGATTGATTGAATTTGCCCCCCAGTCAGCAGCCTGGGAAGCTTCCAAGTATTCACACTCTGGTGTCGTCTTTTGCCTGCTACTTTCGCATCGTGAAAAGATTTAAGAATTTTGCTCCCGTAGTTAAAGTCCGCAGCTGCCACAGCTCAAAAAACCCTTACATCTCGGCAGTAAACAAAAACTGCGCGTTCTGTCAGTAGCGCATGCAGGCCTGCATCGATGGCTTTGAAAAAGAAAAAAAGAAAAAAAGAAAGAAATTTATTTGAACATTGACCCCGTTTTGTAGTTACTTTCTCAAAAGAGAAATTATTAAAGCGGTACAGGTGGCGTCCAGTAAATTATTAAGCAGGCCTGCCCGTGTTGACGCGCAACCCGTCTCTTCGGATGTTTACCGTTTCGGACCTTCATCCCTGTGGCAATGACGGCACAAGCAAGTTTGACAAAGTAGGAGAGGAGGGGAAGTGGTGAGGGAAAGGTGGTACACATACAAGGAAGTGGTGGTGCTTTCGGATAACAAACTTTTCACTTGTTTTTCGGGAATTACCGGGTCGGCGCCGCTTCGAAGGTTCATTAACGAACTGCGCGCTAAATTACCGCCGTCTCGCGGCGCCCCCCTGACATTTGAAGCCACGGTATAAGGCCCCGCTAAGTATCCCACTGGTGCGCGACTCCAAGGGAGGCAACAAGGAAACTCGTAGTACGCTTCTTTTCTAAGATAGTGGACGGGGATCGAGTATACAGTGGTCCCCGGAGAAATTGTGCGAGAAACACGACTAGCGAGCGAAAATTAAAAATGAGAACCGTATGAAACGCTATCAAGCGCAAACACTCTTTGTTGTATACGTGTAAGAGTCTATGCACCCTCGACACATTTTATGATGCGCATGGTTTATTATTATTATTACTTCGATGTGTTTATTTAGCGTGCACCTCATTCGTCATGCTCTTGACAGCAAGAATCGGGTGATCAGTGCTGTAGTATGTCAGACTTATCTTGAAGGATAGCGACCGCGCAATTTTAAAAGCGGTACTGTTTATGCAGCGCGTGAGGCGTAGCATTGAAGTAATTCCCAGAACACGCTCGCACGGGCCTAGCTGCTGTGACATCACACTCCGCCGCCGAACAGGCACGTGCTCTTTTCGTCTTCTTCGACATCGCGTCGTCGTCTTCTTCATCTTATGCTTCGCTCCCAGAACACCTGCGCCCAATTCCCCGACGCGGGAATGGGTGAGACAACGAGTTCAGAGAGAGAGAGAGAAAGAAAGAGAGAAAAAGAGAGCAAAAGAAAGAGAAATAAAGATACAGAGAAACTCCTGTGGAAACTTCATCGCAAGGCGAGGTTCCAACCCGCGGACCCAGTATCCGAAGGCGAGCGTCTTGACCACTCAGCTATCCAGGCACGCTAGCACAACATAGCATAGCCTTGTATAGTACAGTATGGCAAGGGGATGGGAAAGGGGAGCGAGGATGAGGAGGAGGAGGGAAAGGGGAGAGAGTAAAGCATAGGATAGAAAGAGATAAAGAGGACGAAATACAGAAAGAGAAAGAGATAATCAAAGAAAGACCGAGAAAGACATACAGAGCGAGAGAAAGGGATAGGAAGAAAGAGGACGGGAACAATCAATAGAGTGAAAGAGAAGAAGGAGAAAGAAATAGAAAGAGAGACAGAAAGAAATAGAAGGAGACACAGACAGAGAAGGCGTACACAAAAAAAACAGAGAAGAAGAAATAAAAAAGTCACAGTTTCGCCGCAAGGCCGAAGCAATGAATGCGATAGCAAGAAACTAATGCTATATGAAGTGACGCTCGCCAATGGATATTCTCAGTTTGAACAGCGCTCCTGTTGCAAAGGCGGCCGAAGCAGCGAAGGAAACTAGCGTGCTTCAAGTGTCGAGCTGTGACACTTGATAGTTCGCGCTCATCTTCTGTTTATTCGTTTAGCGGCGTCCCTTGAGCTCGAGTGGCTTTCGTACGCTCCGTAACATGAGCGCGGACATCACGGTGAAAGCGTGAAACATCCCTTTTCCCCTCAGCACAAGAAAACCGCGCGAGCAGACAGCGGAAGGGCAAGGTTCTCCTTGCGCAAGTATAAGAAGAGCGAGCTCGCCGACGACTTTTAAATGCGCCTGTCGCGCTCCTAACGCCATCTCGCTGGTAATGAAGAAACGCTTATAAGCGCAGCCGTCTCTGAGTCCGTCCAGTGGTAAAGGGTGTGTATATAACGCTCGCCGTTAGCTACCTGAAGGATCTGCGTTTCGTGGCGTAGTGGCTAGTGCCACTCGCTGCGGAGCAAGAGGTCCCTGGTTCGATTCCGCGCTTCGGAAGCATTTTTCTGAATTATTTTTCTTTGGGGCTTTTCTATATATATACATACTTATACGGTGCATGACGGCGGGGACGGCGACGGCAAAATCCAGCCGAGACTGTCCATATAATTGCTATCGCAATAATAGAAAATTTACAAGCCTTAGAAAAACAGGAACAGCCAGGACTACCTAGGTGCCCATCAGTTTTAGCATTGGATCCCCAGTGCTAGCTACGCTAACTTTGTTTTTCTCTCAAGGACTATAAAATTTCAGATCCCCGCTAGATCCTGCTGTAGGGATCATCGAATTATACGCTTTCCTTTGAACAAATAAAAACAGTGTGGTATTTCAAAAATCGTCTATATGAACGAAATGCCTACATTACTGGGCCATATCAAAGAAAATGCATGGTGTATTTTGTATGCATGAAAAGATCTGGTGCTGGAGTAAACATCTGGTACTCGTACAGGTGTATATCTGTGGTATAAAAGATTTAATACAAGCACAAAAATATTTCCGGCTCTGAAATTATTACCTTTCATTGTTATTTGTTCGCTTTGCGGGTGATTCCCACGGCTGCCAGGTTTGGCTACACTGTGCCAGTTTAGCTACTTTTTTTAGGCCGATGGCGGTAGAAAAAGCGCCTTGGATTCTTGGCTATTCTTTGGTTGCTTTCTTGTTACCTCGATTTGAGCCAAATTATCAATATCTTGTGACGTTGCAGCTACTGGCGTTCGAGTATGCGGTGTCAGAACATCTTGGCCAAGGCGTCTTTCCAGCTTCGACAATTGGATTTCGCTGTTGTGCTACACAAAATAAGACTTTTGGATAGTGGCTGGAACTAGGCGAAACACTGTTGCACGCGGCCTCACTTTGCAGACCAGGCAGTTGCTGAATGCGAATTTAAACTGCAGTTGGAAGTGAACAGGAGAAGAGAAAAGGACTCCGCGTCCAGAACGCTCTGCACTCATCGACATTAGGAATCAGATATCAGACGAACTTTTTGTGTTATTTGTAAAAACATTTGTACCGACTGTGACTCGCGAATGTGTTTGTTCGTCTCTTCCCTCATCAACAGGGCACATACTCACTCTGGGGTATTGGCCAAGGCTTCGTCATCTGAACATTAAATATTAATTTGAATATTGCATAACACTTTTAAAAACAAATGAAAACGAAACAAAATGCATAATAGACGTAGACAAATTGTTGTGCGATATCGCGAGCAGCCACAGTAATTGCGCTATGTATTTTATTTATTCTTTTGATCAGGCCAATTTAGAAAGGATATGCTACTATATTTCTGTACATTTTGTTTAATATTTTACGAATCCATGTGTGGAAGTACAGATAATTCCAGCAAGCCGAAGGAGAAGTAGCGATGCCCCCTTACGGAGGCTTCCCATGAGTCAAAGCGCCTTCGTCCCGCAGAAAGCACTGACCTTCGCCAATACTGACCCTGAGGTACGGCTTGCGCTCCTGGATCACGCCAGGCCGGCGGCAGTAGCCAGTGGAGCCCTGGACTTGGCGCCCCTCCAGTCGAGCTCATGACCCCTTATATCAAATTCTTATGAATAAAGTTCTTTTTTTTTGTTTATTAAATGTGTATAAGGAGAGGTTGGTGCCAATTCGTGGCGCCGGCTACTACTCCTCTTTCTTGCACAATGGTTGCCGTCGCCAAGTAGAAAATAAACACAAGGCTATACAAAGGCACATAGTACAGCACTTACGCACTCAGTCCAAGTTCATTGGAATATTTCGTCCACTCAACACAAAAGTTGACAAAACACAAGTATTCACACGATTGAAATGTCCACAAAAAACATAACAGTTCGCTAAAAAGTTCTTTTTCACATAGCTGAACACATAGCTTCGCGAGATTAAAAACAAAACACAGAGCTTTTTGTTGATACTCCTAGAGTGAGTGAACCTTGCTTGCAGACGTGACTCAGCAGTATATGGCAGCAAGGCGGGTTCAGGGAGTATGGCGCTGAGAGAATATTTCTATTTGCACTGACGGTCAACGTCATTTCCAGGAGACAACCCAACTACAGTAGTTTCCTGGTGAAATGAACCGCGCTTAATTAGCGTGGTCTTCTAAATGACGAAAAAGAGGCTCCCGGCACCGGTATAGTAAATAGATGTGCAAAAAAGGTTCCCGGGGAAGACACCAATTAGTGCCGATTATTTTTTCTTTCTTCTTTGTTTGTTGCTTTGTAACAATACGGAGTCGTACTTAGGGTAAACAGCTTTGTTCACCAAAACACGGTATGTTGGGCGCTTGTTAGCAAAGGTTGGTGAACTCGGAACCACGCAGGTCCTCATCCGAAAGATTTACGAACTGAACGGAGGAAGCCTGATCGATTCCCCGGTGAGCTTTATGGATGTTTTGATAAGGCCCTACCCAGCTTCAATGCTAACGACAGCGCAGAAACCATGGCAACAGATAACGATGGGCTTAACGTTTAGGTGTATTAGGAAAGTCGGCGATGTGAATGCGAGTTCGCGAGAAAAATTCATATCCCTTCCACTGTTCTAAAAACGGAAGACCGCGATGCTGTGACTGTGGTGGTCTGGCGTAGCGAATATTGCCAAAGCTAACTTGTATATTATCATTATTGACTATATGAATAGAGAGACCTACAGTAAGTGATCGCGGTCTTTCTCTTCAGCGTGACGCATATTATCTCATCAACGGCGCCCAACAGCGGTCTCACAATTAAATCCTGCAGAACATAACAAACCCGGTTGTTTCGAACATACAACAATGGCATGACGTTCGTTTGCTGTGAGACTGGTCTCGTACTTCAGGCAAAATCGTTGACGCCCTTCTGCCATGTCGTCGAAATCATGCACCTCCGTGTTTACTTTTGCGCCACGTCTATTTTTTTGACCCAGAACGCGGGATTAGTCGAGTTAATCGGTTAGCTGAAAATTGATGCTCTACGCTCTTTTGCCTCCGGATGCGGCGCGCCAGAACCCAGCCATGTACAGCTTCGCTTTAAAAAACAGTGGTCGAGATTAGGAAGAAATCGAAGTGGGGGTTGACAGGTTACGTACATAGCTTCAAATTGCCAGGTTAGTTAGGATATTGGCCGCAAGGGGAAGCCTAACGCAGTCGCATACTAAATATACATAATAACTTGCAGCGCACTCTGAACACGGACGAAGAAGAGACACACGAATGCAAGCGTTGACTTACAACAGAATTTTATTTCGATGAAACACACATATATGTATACATACAGAATTTTACATGCGCGGGTACATGCTGTCGAAAACTTCCTGTGATAATGAGTGTTCCATCGAAATAAAATTCAGTTGTAAGTCAGTGCTTGTCTTTGTGTGTCTCTTCTTCGTGCGTGTGTCAGAGTCCGCTGTAAACTATAATGGATATTCACCAACTAGCCCTGATCAAAAACCTCGCATACTACAAAGCCTAATAGACTGCGTCATAAAAATCCCTAATGCTTCAGAAACGTTGTTGAATGACGCAGTGCAGTGGTACTTAAGTAGCACTGAACGATGCTTCTGTCCAACTGTGGGAATTCATATTGAATTGCTATCACCACAATGACGCTGAAATTATTGTTGGGATCGCAATCCCACTTGCAGTGGTGATCATGACGAGAAGTCGTACATATTTTTTTTTAGAGCGAGAGTTTATTTTTTCCTAACACATTGCAGGCGCTGTCTGCTGTCTTGAGGAGTATGTACAGTCAATCACTGTAATAACAATAAGGTATGAGGACAAACTTATTAAAGACAGCCGTTGTAACGAGGTCCGACGACAACCACTAGATTCATAATAAGGTAACGGCTGTGGGTATGAAGAGGCGTTTTATAGAATGGGCGCAAATTGCGCACGAGTGCGAGCGGGCTTTCACTGACCTGTTTTACTGCGCTATCTATCTATCTATCTATCTATCTATCTATCTATCTATCTATCTATCTATCTATCTATCTATCTATCTATCTATCTATCTATCTATCTATCTATCTATCTATCTATCTATCTATCTATCTATCTATCTATCTATCTATCTATCTATCTATCTATCTATCTATCTATCTATCAGCCTTACGTTTCATTGAATCGGTGAATACCTTGACATTACCAAAATAGGGAAACTTCAGCTGAACACTTTCATTTTTTCAGAAAACGGTGCAACAATGAAGACAACAAGACTTCTTAACCACACGAATACAGGCACCGACTCACAAATTAAATTTTATTAAAAAGCACAGAACGAATATATAGACGCATGTGGCAACACAGAATAAAGGAGAAGAAAGGTACCTTCACTTAGAAGTGCTTAGGGACCAATTTTCTTTTGACACACAGGGGTCAGTTTAGGATGAAATTATTGGAACCGCAGTCGGTGAAAGTCACTTTAGAGTCCCCTATGTATACCATGGGCCTCGCGGTGAGGTCACAGTTTCTCAATGTAATGCCATGAAATTAAATTTTCTGAGTATTTTGCGTCACAAAATTTCGGTTCTTTCATCTTCGTCTCCGATACAGGCGCGTCGCCGCTAACCTTGACCTTCAACACGGCGTTCCGAATGTGACAGCAAAGGAGATCGATTGTTCATTGATCGACGCACGTGCTATCACCCCTAGCCGTGAGAACTGCTCTGCCTGTCGCGCCTGTCATTTCTTCCTTCCTGTTTACCATTTACGCTTCTCAGGAAGGGTTTCGGACTTCCGCAATCAATCTTACACCTTCTCACCTGCGATAAACTTGTTATCGGCGACACACTCTTGTTTTTTATATCTAATGGGTAGAGTGGTTCTTTATGGACAGAATAATAAATTTGGTTGAAGGACTGCACCGCGACGGTATGTGTGCTGTGTTGAAACAAGAGTTATATATATTATTTTTGTTTCTTATTTTTTACCCTAACAACTATGTGGAAAGGGGTAGCCGTCACCAAGCAATGATGACAACAACTTCTTCATTTATTTTCTATTTCAACAAAAGAAAGAAATTGGGTTTGGAGTGCACGGTAACACTCTCTCCACCCAAAACACTCACAGGGAAAGGAATAGTAATATGAAGGAAGAAGATAGTTATGCTGTATACAGAATGACGTATTAGTCCATAGACCGTGGGAAGAACCAGAAATTTTTCGTGTAGACGCTTTATTGCAACGTGAACTCCTGCAAGCTAACTGTACATTACCATGCTATGTCTTTATTCTTGTTTCAGTTTGCTGTGCGTTTTTTAAGTTATCATTTTTTATTTTGGGTAACTGCTTTCTTTTTTTCTTTTTTTCGCCGCATAAGTTATAAAAATCGAGTGTCTGGGCTAATCTAAACATCAATCTCTACCGCGAGGCAAGTTACAAGAGAACAGAGCATACTCACAATATAGCAGCAGTAGAAGCGTAGTCAAAGCACTTTGACAGGTAAACGAGATAGAAAGAAGGAGAGGGGAATGGTACTGACGGAGTGGTGCGAAAGCGCTTTAGGCAACGAAGGAGTCTGACAAGGCGGAAGTTTCCTTCCGAGTAGAGGAAATGGAACTGGACGCCAGATGAACGTACGCATTGACAGATGAGAGAGTCGGGTTCGGTAGAAACCCCGTTTTAGAAAACACGCTTAGGTTGTAGGAAACTGTTATTGGCGCTCGGACGTGCGTGCAAGCGTCTTTCCTATCCCGTGTACTTTCTTCGCAACCTCTTCTGCGCTCCCCTTAGCAAGAGTATACAAGATGGCGTGCCCGTAAAGTTAAGGTTGAACTCTGAAGTTCCGGTGTGAATTTTGCGTGTGTGATTGTTTTACAGCGAGGATGTATACAGATAGGAGAAACCAAAATTCGGCCGTGCCATGTACGTAAAGACCACAGAAATTGGGCAAGCCCTACTACTCACCAATGGTTCACTAAAATGGCGCAGTGAAAGCTAGTACCAATCATTGCGACAAACGCATTACTAAATTAATGAACCACTCATTGTACTGCTCCGTGATGCTGATCACGCGAAGCAGACTGTGTGGCTTGTGAAATTACGTTATAAAAAACCCAGGGCAAACGTGTGTGTAATTAAGAAACACAGCCTTATTAGGAAGCACAAAGACTTTAATGAACCGTAACGATTAACTCACCTGCAAGCGATAAGCACCGGTGACGCACGTTTCATCTGCGCTGGTCAACCAACTGCACGGAGTGCTTGAACGGTTATCTTTATGTTTGTTTTACGTTTGTTTGATTCTTTGCCCATGACCCTGAAGATTGCCCTGAACCACTCTGAAAAGCAAATGGCAAATTATTTCTTGAGACTTTCACGCCGCTTATTACGTCTCATACATGAGGCACTGCACGCAAACAGTATATTCTGATTCTCTCCCAAAGCTTTACAGAAAGTCAACATTTTTTCGACACAAACTTTTGTGACATATCATAGAAGACACACAGCCATCGTGGACTTGGTTTCGAACTCGGCGAAACAAACACGAGTATTATGGATATACAGCCAACGTGGCAACCAAACACGCTGCGGTGCCTGTGAATTTCCGTGTTTACGAAGAGAAAATAATGTTTCATTCTACCATTTAAAGCGTGAGGACACGGTTACTTTTCCTACGCTTTCTTGTGCGTGCTGGATTTTGTAGGTAATTGATAAGTAAACCAAAACTCAGTTCTTCACTTTTTACTTGTCATACCTCTGAAAACATGATCACTGATGAACCTACAATGACGCATCGTATTAGTTACATCAGTAAGAAAGATGGATAATTCATGTGGATAGCATATTCCTTGATCATATTTACTAATCCATTGTTCGCAAGGTTTTTATCCTTATAGACCCTTGGGATAATAAAATCCTTCTAATTTAGGAATTAGTATTAGGGGTGTGCGAATATCAAAATTTTCGAATACGAATCGAATACGAATATCCACCTTCGAATATCGAATCGAATATCGAATATCAAAGGAAAAATGCCTCCACAGTAACGATATTTTATTTAACATGTAGCTATTTGAAGAAAAAAAAACATTAACAGCCTGAATGGCAACACAACATACACTGCTATCTCCAGAAAAGAATGTCCAGGCTAGCACAATGCACATCACAACACAAGCAATAATCACGGCACAATGAAAGTAATGACTAGATGTTATCATGAAGAAATATGAGTTGCTCCACATGATCAGACAGCAGGCGCTCCCTTCTAACAGAGACAACCCCCCCCCCCCTGCCACTGAAAAGGCACGCTCGCTTGGAACAGAAGTGGCTGGTATAGGGATAACAAGATGGGGCAAAGCTTTGCCAGACTGAGGTATCTGAAGGTGCCTACAGTCCGCCACCAGTCACATGGGTCACTGTCTTTCTTCAGAAGTGGTCCCGCATAGTGAACGAGTGGTAGTGCGGCACGTTACGGCCGCATAACATTGAAAATGTACGGTTACATGATCGCCAACAGCGCTGCACGTCGGAGATGCACCAGCAATAAATCATACATATTGGGGCGCTCGTCGCAGGCAGATATCGTGCCTCCGTGTACTTACGATGTGTATCGCTCCTCTCGGCAACGTTTTTAGCTATACGAACGCAGCAGAAATGTGGAAGACGAGTTATTTTATGCATGATAATCGAATCGCGTATTCGAATTTTTCGAATATTCGAAGTTATCGAATAGTCGAAACTTTTCGAATACACGATTTTCGAATCGAATACGAATATCTCGAATGTAACATTCGACGAATATTCGAAACTTTCGAATATTCGCACACCCCTAATTAGTATCCATCTGGAAACTTGCATTTGCATGTTATGAAAAAATTCGTAAACAGGGGGTGGGTGCTCGAGCCGACGTTTCGACAAGTGACTTGTCTTCTTCAAGGCTGGAACTGATTTCCTTAGATATCGTGTTTCTATGCTTTGTGCCCTCTCCACCCCAAGGAAGAAGGGGAGGGCAACTGCCAGAATGGGGGTGGGGGAGGGGGGCAAGAGACCTCCGTGACGAATTGGGTGAGTGATAAGGAAGGCGAAAAAAAAAAAGGAAGATAAAAGAGGGGGGCGGGGAGGAGAGGGGACGCTATACGTTTCACTGAATGATTATCAGTGGAAGCACGTGGCATTTTAGCAATAGTAGGCTTGAAATTCCTAGAAGAAGGGCTTAACTCTCGTTGGTTTTCGTTGCGTATGTACCATACCGAATAGATTCAAGAGCCCCCTTAGAAACGCTAATACCTGCTGGCTGGAGTGTATTGAACTTGTGAATAAGGTATGACTCTGTATATTTTCTGTCTCTTGGGGACCGGAAGTTTGACTGAAGTATGTAAAGTTTGAGATCGTCGAAGTTGTGACCCAGCTGCTACATTAAAATGCTGTGCCACTGCTTTGGGTAACTTCTTCGCCGTGCCCGCGCGATGCCAGTTTAATCTAACATTAACAGGTTGTCCCGTTTCGCCAATGTACCGTTTTTTGTCATTTATCGGCGATCTGTTCTACTAGTTGCCTCACGGTGTTTTGTGCTGTTACCTGACCTGTTACCTGCGCTGCCGGGGTTACCACTGACGATGTTCTGCTCTGCTGCCTGATTAATCTGTACTGGTACCTGAGCTCACTGTGTTCCGCGGAACTTCTGACGAATAATTGGCGATACCCTCATTATGGATACCTTAAACATAGAATACACGTTCCTCGACTGCACATGGCACCAAGCGGCCTTCGTAGACTTCGAGCCTGCATATCAAATAATCAAGTTTTTTTAACTGAAATGCGAATACAACATATATATCGAGTCGATACATTTTCGGGAGGAGGCCCAGAAGTGCGAACTGTAATAACGGACCGTAACGTGACTTATTTCTCTCCTAAATCGGGCTTCTGACCCGTTAATTCGCACGTCCATCTCGTGTGTGATCCATTTCCTTCACTAGTAAAGGACACCCGGTTCGTCAGACATACTCTTTCTCTAAAGTCATTTTGCTCCATGCCGTCAGCACCCTTCACTTGCCCTCTCTCTCTCTCTCTCACTTATCGGTCAAGCTGCTGCGCACCTGCGAGATATAAGCAAATCGCCGTAGTGACTCAATTTATACGATGAGTGAAGCGAAGCTGAGAACAGACCCTGAAGAAACGTTCGAAAAAAAAATAGAAATTGACGCTTCACCGTCAGGCACGACGTCACTCGGGCCAATGACGTCATGCCTCCATGGATCCTCTGCAGGGCAGAGGTCTCTCCTATGTTTCGCCGAATAACCCGGTCATCTGCTTGCGGCGGCCACATCATCCCCGCAAACTTCGTAAGCTCATCTGCCCACCTAACTTTCTGTCTACCCCTCGCGCGCTTGCCTTTCTTGAAATCCAGTCTGTTAGTCTTAAAGGCCAGCGGTTAACTTGCCTTCGCGCTAGATGCACTGTCGATGCCCATGTTTTCTCTTGATTTCGACTAAGGTGTCCTCAACAGGAATTTTAATTCCCTGACCCACTCTGCTCTCTTCTTCTCCCTTAAGGCTACACATATCATTTGCCTTTCCACGGCACGCTGCGTCGTCCTCAATTTAAGTTGAACCCTCTTCGTAAGCCTCCAGGTTTATGCACTGTAGGTTTCACAGACTTTTTCAACGGAGAGATGGATCACCTCCTTTCTGGTCTGTGACATGGCGGTACAAAGGTTGGTGCACGCGGACGCCACTGCCTCGGCAGTGCGGTCTTTCTTTTTAGGGGGGGGGGGCGTCACGAATATTTAACACAGCCCAGAGGGGATCATGGCGGCACCCAGGGTAGGGTTACCCAGGGAGCCTTCGTTGAAAAGGTGAATATTCATGTACTTGTAGGGTGTTACGGTCTGTCGTCTTGTTTACGTGGAGACGGAGAAAAGGTGGATAGTTACGGGCATAGGCGTGCGCAGGGTTCCCCATCAGGGGGGCAAAGGTTCATCGCAGCGCCCTCCCCCCCCTCCTGGAACCTCCTGGAACCAAAAAATAAATAAACAAGAATAGAGTGACTGCCATAGGATGGAGGAACTGGGGGACAACGATGATGAAGAAAAAGAAGATGATAATAACCATGACAATGACAATGATGATAGTGAATGTTCTGGGTTGCAGGCGGATCTAGATTAGAAAGATACGTTGCCAATATATAATTCCACTATAATGAGGGAAATTCTAGACGCCTAAAACACCGAAAGAAGAACGAAGAATCACAGGGAAAGAGCGTCCGGGGTGATTGCACGTGTGAGTCAGGCTATTCATTACCAACAAGTTTCTGCTGTTACATAAAACAAGTAGCGCTCATGTTTCAGAATCACGGTGCCAGGCAAATCAGAGGCGGCAATTCGAAGCGTCAGATGCCTCGCAGGTACAGAACACCACATTGTATAAGGCATTGGCCAGTGGTCGTATCTCGCCAAGAAGATACGTTGGACAGGCTGAGACTACAGTAATGCATCTGTTTATTTGGGCATCGAAGGACAAGCCTGTTTCACGAAGGGATATTCGAGATTAACGCTCGCTTGAACGTTGGCAGGAATCGGTGTGGCAACACTAAGTGAGACTGGTATTTTGTCAGCTACGTGCGACCAGACAAAGTCAACAGCTGCTATCAGGGCTGTGATATGTTTTCTTAGGAGCGCAGGACTGGACACCAGACTCTTGCGAAACCACTATGTCACGTGGTTATTGTATATACGCATATCTCTTTCCTCTCCTCATCATCACCCCGCATCACTCTTTTTCCCCTTTCCCTTTTCCCCTCTGCAGTGTATCAGGCTAGAGCTCACTAGCTCAGGCCGACCTCTCTGCCTTCAAATTTCTCTCTCTCTCTCATTGAGCGTTCTGCATTGTTTTTGGTCAGCTGGCGTGGCTTTCGCCAAAGTGATCGACCTTTTTTTCAAGTGCGAGGTATACGGCCAAACTTGTTGTTTAAGTATATATTTGTTGATGATTGCTTTAATAAGATAGATAGATAGATAGATAGATAGATAGATAGATAGATAGATAGATAGATAGATAGATAGATAGATAGATAGATAGATAGATAGATAGATAGATAGATAGATAGATAGATAGATAGATAGATAGATAGATAGATAGATAGATAGATAGACAGACAGACAGACAGACAGACAGACAGACAGACAGACAGACAGACAGACAGACAGACAGACAGACAGATAGATAGATAGATAGATAGATAGATAGATAGATAGATAGATAGATAGATAGATAGATAGATAGATAGATAGATAGATAGATAGATAGATAGATAGATAGATAGATAGATAGATAGATAGATAGATAGATAGATAGATAGATAGATAGATAGATGTGTAGAGGGAGGTAGGTGTGGGAGAGTGTCCATGTATGCGCTCGCGCTCGCGCCCGTCCGCTCACCGCTGTTAGTCTAAGAATCATCTCCTTGAAACCACCTGCGGGCGCTTCTCGGGCGCTCCGTCCATTTTTTCGGAGCGCAAGGTTGTTTGTTTACATAACGTCCCCGAATATAAGGTGGCACCTTGTTGGCAACCGTTCGCCCATACGGGAAAAGCGTAACGGTGGGCCGTCTCGGGTTTTCGCTAGTTGCACTTAACGTTCGCGCCTTGGCACTCGGCAAACAAACGGGTCCGGTGTTCGCCGTCCCGTATGACCTTCATCAGGAGGAACGTCGTCGTAAACAGGTCCGTTGTCTTCGGCAGCTTGCGCTGACCGGTCCTAAAGGCGGCGCGCCAATGCTTCCGACCGGCTATGCAAGTACGCAAGTTAATTATAAAACATTAATTATATTGGCGATAAGATGGGAGAAATTGAAAACAATAAGCGCTGTTAGATATGCAATGCCAGGTCTTCGTCTACACCCTCCTCCCAGCAATTTGCGAACGCTGATCACTGGTCTCTCGGCCTACCGTATCCACTCGGACACTGCCAGTCATTTATAGCCTAAGAAAAAATTCGAGCCTCGCCACAGCACCACGGCGTCCCTGCCTTTCGCTCGTGGAAAAGAGTGGCGTTAATTAGTTCGCGCTCGAACAGTAAGTACTTTTTCTATGCTAATGTGTACACAACAGAGATGAAGTGTTGAATGCTCGTCGTTACTACCTAAAACATTGCGTTTGGCTGAGCAGTGATGCCAAAATCTCTGATCAAATTTACCAGGACGTTCAAGTTTCCGACCTAAACCCAGGGACACAAACATGTATTTATTTGCAAAAGTTAACTATTTGAAACATTCGAGAAGTGTTTCCCATCACGAAATAGTGTAGGCGCTATTCGATCAAGCATTTATGCGAAGTCCCTGTGGGAGGGGCAGCGAAGGCTGTGGACGTAGCTGACGTATTTTCTTGGGATGCGGCCGACGATAGTTAGCGCTGCGTAATCGTCAGATGATATGTCCTATGTCGGTTACAATTGGGAACAGCTTTTACTGGCAGTGCTGTGGAAGCTACA
Organism: Rhipicephalus sanguineus; assembly: GCF_013339695.2. Taxonomy (NCBI): domain Eukaryota; kingdom Metazoa; phylum Arthropoda; class Arachnida; order Ixodida; family Ixodidae; genus Rhipicephalus; species Rhipicephalus sanguineus. The sequence continues at coordinate 119,245,596 of NC_051182.1, read as the reverse complement.
GAACCGAAACGCATCCCTGTCAGTGAGCGAAGAAATAGTGCCTAATTGCATTGGTAATTTTCTCACTGGGCTTCCTGACATAAATACTGATTTATTTATTAAGAAACCAAAGCAGTTGCGGGAAGTCGTTGGCAGTACAAAATTATTGTTCACTTTATATGAATATTTTGTTTGATCCCTTAGAGAGCGCCACATTTCTTGCACGCCTGCATTCCAATGTAAACATGACGTCCCTGAGGAGTGCAAGTGTGCTATCTATCTATCTATCTATCTATCTATCTATCTATCTATCTATCTATCTATCTATCTATCTATCTATCTATCTATCTATCTATCTATCTATCTATCTATCTATCTATCTATCTGTCTGTCTGTCTGTCTGTCTTCTATCTATCTATCTATCTATCTATCTATCTATCTATCTATCTATCTATCTATCTATCTATCTATCTATCTATCTATCTATCTATCTATCTAATTTCATTTCTAGCTCTCCCATTCCCCAGTGTCGGTATAGTATACCGGTTCTTTCCTTCTGGTTACTCTTCGTGCCTTTCCCTTCTCCTCGCTATTATCTCTTTCTCTTTCTATTTAACGCTACATTACATAGTCCCAGCAATAATTCTAGTTGAATTGCGATTTTCATCTGTGCAGGACGTTGTGGTTTTTGTTGTTTCCGCGTGGCAAGTAGTTCCCGTCTATACGTATATTAGACTATTTGTCGTAAAACGTGTCGTTCTGCTCAAGCCACTCGACAAGACAGCCGCTGCGGCAGCAACAACCGCAAAAGCACGCAATGTACGTTAGAGCTCGCCAAGAAAGCTTCCGCTGTTTAAAATATATAAAAAGAAGGCCGGTTTCGTGAAAAGGTGGCACCTGCATAATGCAGAGCCGAGGTATTGCCTGCGCGTATTCATCTTTACCGAATTCAATGAGAGATAAAGAAAAGTTTTTGGCTTGGGAAATTAGCACAGAGGGGTTTTCCGCGCACCTGCGACACACCTGCGGTTATATCCTTGGCCCTAAGACAGTACTGCTTTGCGAAGAGGCCCTGAACTCTCTCGCAGGGATGAAAAGGAGCGGTTATTTTTCTTTGTTCGAGATCCTTCACGTGGTGAGGTGAATGAAAGCAGAGAGATGCGTTGTGCGAACTAAAAGAGAGAGAAGAAAAATCTGAAAGGAAGTACAGTTGAGCGCCCCCAGGCATCGCACTTTTGAAACCAGAATAGCTGAAGAATTGATTCGGCTGCGGGAGCTGAAGAAGCGAGAAAGTTCGCTGTTTAATGGTTTCTCGCAGCACTACACAACGTTGAAGGTCGCTTCCAACGATATCGCTCACCGCGGCGGCTGCACTTTCGATGGACGCAAAAATGTTTGAGGCCCGTGTACTCAGATTAAGGTGCACGTTAAAGAACCGCAGGTGGTCGAAATTTCCGGAGCCCTCGACTACGGCGTTCCTCATAACCATATTGTGGTTTTGGGACGGTAAACCCCAGAAAGAGGAAAAAAAGAAGAACAATATCGTTGAAATAGCGGGCACGTGCTCTTGAGCTTTAACTCTTCAGAGTAACTCAAGTGACCTGTGAAGTCCTGTAAAAATAAAATTTAGCAGCCCTTGCCCTATCGGGAAAATGGAGGCAAGCGAAGCTTGCCGTGTGAGAGCCTTAGCTACTACTACTTCTTCCTTTCTTATTTTCTTCCTTTCTTTCCTTTTTTCTTTCTTTCTTTCTCTCTGTCGCATTTCGGAATACTCCCTCCTGACTTTGCCCTCCTCCATGCCGGGAATTGGACCTTCATACACGTGCTTATCAAGCACAACAGTTCCGTTGCTACTCGCAACAACAATCGTCATTTGTTCATATATCAGTGATGCTACCGAGGACTTCTGATTTGGAGCAATTTTCGGATCAGCAAAATTTCCGTTTTGGAGCACTTTGGAGCAGCAAAATTTTCATCTTGGAGCACTTTGGAGCAGATAATTTTGCATCTGGGAGCCCTTTGGAGCAACGAATTTTACATCCTGGAGTGAAATACAGAAGCATATTGCATTAACATTCAAGCACCTGAGTATTATTACGGGGCTCTTATGAAGGCTAGAAATATTTCGATTCATTGCAAATCTCATGGAAAAAATCATCTCAGGAGAATAGGCGTGCGCACAGGGGGGGGGGGGCAGGGGGGGGGCGCAAAATCTGCCCCGTACATTGACCCTTACGATAGCAATTATATGGACACTCTCGGCGGATTTTTGCCGTCGCCGTTGCCGTAATTTTCCGTATAAAGTCCAAATTAATAACATCACCACGCTTATTCTAGCCGCGGGTAAAAGCTCGCGAGCGCTGGCGACGAACGCGGCTGAAGCAGAGATTAAACTAGCCGGCCGTCTGTCTCCACCGCACGGAGAGCGCATGAGATAACATCTTCCCGCGTGCGGGCCTGCCGTCGATTGCTCATCAAACAGAGAGCAAACGCCCCGCCCGTCTTTCGTAAGGAGCATGAAGGGACGCCAGGGGAGCGGAAGGGGGGGGGGGGCGCATCTTTCGAAGGGCGCAGTCGCTTGCGCGCGCACTATCTCGAGGCATCAGGAGACAGCTCGTAAACTCGCTGTGCTCTCAACGCTTACTTCGCGTTTAGAGAACTCGGAGCAAGAAAACGCTTCGGTTCCTGGAGGGGCCATAGTCCCTTAAACCAGCGTTTTGTTGAGTTACGCGAGATCGGATCCAAAAGAGTTAGCTGCTAGTCTTACTTCGTTTCACAGTAGAATTTTTTGGTATCGCATTCATTGCTTCGCTCTTAAGCGAAGCTGAGTTTTTTTAACCGTTAGCTATTGACCCCCGAAAGCGAGGGGCGGACGTGTAATATGGCGTAGCCGCTTCACTGTGGGCCGTCAGCGACGGGCCCGCTACTGACAGCTGCGCATTTGCGGCTGCTCCGACCAGGAGATATGATTTTACTAATGAGATGACATTTTTAAAAAAGCAAGCAAAAAATTCGAATTGGAACCCTAGCACATGAGCTCGAAAGGGCAGGGCCTTTAGGGGGTATTTACCGCAGAGTGATTACAAACTCGGACGTGCTGGCGGAAGGAATTACGAAAAAGCTGTTCTGGATGAAGATCCACGGATAAAGTATATCTGAGGAAAAGTGTCAACGCGTTTCCACCGTTCGCGTGCTCTTCCATAAACGCGAAGCAAGGAAAATTCGATATTGTCCCATATCTACTGCGAGCGATCACAGATTTCATTCCGCGATGTTCGGAAACAGAAGTGACAGACATTTTAGCGGCACTCATGTAGTTATTACTGAACATTGCTTTCCTTACGTGCCGTGCGACGCTTGAAACGAGCTATCAGCAGCGTTTCTGGAACAGACGACGTCCGCCGATGAATCGCCGTCGCACTTTCTCGCTACCGATAGGCTTAGACGTCACGAGCCTCTGCGGAGAGCGCGTTTTGCTGTCGAGCCGACTTGCAGAACAGAAGCTGTGTCGGCACCGTGCATGGCATCGTGGCTTACTCGGAACGTACGCGCTAGCGCTATTTATTCAGCGGAATAATTCTTGGTCCATGATTGCGACTTTATTGGCAGCCCCAAGATCGAGCTGCACATGTTCTGACGCGCCGGCGGTGCGATTGCCGGTCACAGACGCCCCCAAACCCGAGACTTTGCCGCAGTTTGGCGCAAATTTCGTCGATATTATCAGAATGGCGCAGTAAATACAATTTGGCGCACTTTGGCGCAGTTGGCGCAGGAGTGGAATCACTGATATATCCAGGCAGCAATGAAATGTGGCATCGTGAGATGACAGGTCACCCAGATAAACGGTCAAATCGCCATATCAGAAACGGCTGATAGCCGACAAGCCCAGGATCGAGAGAGCATAAGTTACAGAAAACAGCGTGTACAAATATACATGGGACCGGCGTACCTTCGAGGGCCGCATTTACGTACGCTCGCCGGCTCCACGTTTTTCGCGCACGACGCCGCCACCAAAATCTCCGGGTCATCACAAGCTTCGCTTGAAAAGTAAACGTCACAGTTTCGCCGCAAAGATGAAACAATGACTGCGATATGCAGGAATCGGAATCTTAGAGACAATTTTGCGTAAGGTACATGAACGCCGCCACCTTGGGGGGGGGGGGGGGGGGGTTAACGAAGGTTTTCTTATTCTTTGTACATTGCGACGTGAATTAATAGGGGTGAAGGTTCGGGCTAGTTGGTACTCCATTACACATTATAATAACAGCGCGAGAAATGAACGAAGGGCGAGCGAGAGGACACAAACAAGCGCTGTGTCTCCTCGCTTGTCATTCGTTCATTTTTCGCGCTGTCAGTAACTTGGGCAACCAATTATTAAGGTCATGAAACGTCCACTCCACCAACTGAACCGTTTTTATGCGTATGCGTCCACCGTAGTACTGTTCGTTTAGTTTTTAAAGACACAAAACGGCAAGCTTAACAGCCTAAGTCGGCGCCGACATCCATCCGTGAAGTACACTATACGAGGTAAGGCTGCCAGTTCACTCTTTTAGGATCAGATCTGGCGTCACTCTACGAAACGGTGACATAAGAGAATACGGCTGCTACAGCGAGCGAAGCGGTTTGTGAGTTCAACAGAATGCGTTGGCGGACTAGGTGGTCAGAATCCATAGTGCTTATTTTAGCGCAAAAAACGACACCACAAGAAAGCACTGCTTGACCACTGTGTTCTGTCTTCCTTCTTGTGGTGTCGTTTTTTGCGCTAAAATAAGCACTACGGTTTGTGAGCTATCTGTTGATTCAACGCAAGTGAGCACATACACCACGTAAGCAGTCAGCACGTACATTTAAGGAAGTACAGCTCGTAGAAATTCACGAGCAGTCTACTAACCTTTGTCGCGATAGCGATTGCGACCGCGCCCGTTTGATCAAAGTTCGCTGTTCCTGCCAGAGCGACCAAGCCCCCCCCCCCCCCCCACATCGGCAACACTTCATGCTCCTTCAACCGGCAGAGCCGGCCGGCCCTAGTAATCTCAATCGCGCCCATCCGCTGCCTTCTCAAGCTTGCATTCGCACTTATATACCCTGTTTCATACATCATGTGGTATGTTACGGCAATAGGGAACTTCAACGAGGAAGCTACCCCATGACCAAGTGGGAAGATGGCCGCCAATGGAAAGTTCAAAAATTATTTCATTCCTTAAACAAAAATTCTAATGATAAAGCTTGCTAATTAAGAAGAGCTATCTATTTGATTTCGATTGATTTATCAAGCTCATTTCAATTGGAGCACCCCATGGTGTAAATCGCGTGTCATTGTGGCCTAAATCGGTGATTTTTCATCGTAATAATATTAATAATAGTAGTAATAATAATATCTGGTGTTTAACGTCCCAAAAGCACGATATAATTATGAGAGACGGCGTAGTGGAGGGCTCCGGAAATTTCGACCACCTGGAGTTCTTTAACGTGCACCTGAATCTAAGTACGCTGGCCTCAAACATTTTCGCCTCCATCGAAAATGCAGCCGCTTCAGCCGGGATTCGATCTCGCGACCTTGGGGACAGCAGTCGAGCGCCATAACCACTCGGTAACCATAGAGGGGCGATTTTTCACCGTAAAATTTAGAAACATCAGTCGTCTGAGAATATACCTCCTGATAAAAAGACATCAGTGGTCTGAAATATACCTCCTGAAAGATACCTCCAGTAGAGAGTATCCATTACACAGATATTCATGCTTAGCGCAATATTGTAAGGGAAAAAATGCAAAGATTGAATATTTTGGCAGTATTGCTGGAGGCGTATAGGGCTGAAAATTGCAGTATTATTATTGAGCTTCGGACAGCTTAAAGAAATGCCTTTGCTTAATATCTAAACCAAATTTGGTATTAAAGCAAGAACTAATACTTTCAGAGTAATTTTTCTGGCAAACAAGGCTTACACGATACTCTGTGAAATTTGGTAGTCTCCCATGTGACCAAAAATTTATTTCTATCCGAAATATTCTAACAATGCGCTGTTTTGACTAGAAGAAATGGCGCGATTTTTTTCAAGTACATTTGAGATGGTCGCCAAAATGGCTGGCACCTTTGCTGTGAAATAACCCCGTTGCCAGTGGTAAAATCACTGAACTATTACTCTGTGCGAACGCACCTACTGTAAGAAGTCCTGCTAGCTCTCATAGCGTTGCATCTGGTGTGTGAAATGAAGTATAGAACATGCGGCAGCACGCCATCGCGCTGCCGAGGCGGATCGCAGAGGCCACGTAGAAAGATACGCGTGGTTGAAATCTTCTCCACCAGGTGTCGAAACTTCCCAGCCTTTCATAAGAAAACAGTCTGCTGTTTCAATAAACTTATTGCATTAATTCGTATTATTATTGCATTAATATATATATATATATATATATATATATATATATATATATATATATATATATATATATATATATATATATATATATATATATATATATATATATATATATATATATATGCAGGGTGTTTCAAGAAATATGTCCAGTATTCTTTAAAAATCACAGAAATGAGGTATCTGTGTGCTACCTGCGGCGTTACCTTTACTGTGGGAGAGGGGATATTGAGATGCGTGCAAACATTAATTACGGCAGTAATTATAGAAATTAAGAAAATTAACTTTTTAACCAGTGGAAATAAGTGGTCGAGTCAAATGGGCGAATGGAAGTGCTTCCTGAGAATAGCCCATAGCCGCTTTGAAATTTTTGAAAGGCGGCCACTGGTAATCACCGCGGAGCGATGAAATCTGGCTAATTTTGTTGGCGATACCAAAACCTACGCACCAAAAAGCGCGTCTGCCATTCACTGCGGAAACGCCCTCAGTGACGACACTGTTTCCCTCGCACGGGGAATGGGGGGGGGTGTAGTGGGGAGGAGGAGGATGTGCGGCTCGCTCAGCAACGAAACGAAGTATCTAGATAAACGGATGATAACGGCGCTCGCTTATCTGCTCCCCCCCCCTCCCCTTGCGAGGGAAACAGTGTCGTCACTGAGGGCGTTTCCGCAGTGAATGGCAGACGCGCTTTTTGGTGCGTAGGTTTTGGTATCGCCAACAAAATTAGCCAGATTTCATCGCTCCGCGGTGATTACCAGTGGCCGCCTTTCAAAAATTTCAAAGCGGCTATGGGCTATTCTCAGGAAGCACTTCCATTCGCCCATTTGACTCGACCACTTATTTCCACTGGTTAAAAAGTTAATTTTCTTAATTTCTATAATTACTGCCGTAATTAATGTTTGTACGCATCTCAATATCTCCTCTCCCACAGTAAAGGTAACGCCGCAGGTAGCACACAAATACCTCATTTCTGTGATTTTTAAAAAATACCGGACACATTTCTTGAAACACCCTGTATATATATATATATATATATATATATATCCTTGCAACTCTTAACTTCAACAATGCTTCATTTTTACAAGAGTTTTTTGTTTGTATTAGGGTTTTATAACATTTCAGCCAACGCTCAACTTCCGGTTCGCTGGAAGCGATTTTCGGTATGCTTCTTGAAAAAGATAATGTCGGTAGGTGCTAGAGCCATTAAATATTACCGACCCCCCAATACCCTTAACGCGCGGAGGTAACTCTAGGTTGCCACCAACTTCAACAACACGGTGTTCTAACTGCAGCACATTCTTTCTAAATAGCTTAGTATCAGCGTAGTCTATCAACAGTTTTACAGCGAAAACTGTTATGAGATCATTTCACCGGCCGTTTTTGGCGCCGTAGTTGTCTGCCGCCGCCGCCGCCGCCGCCGCCGGTGTCCGTAACCAGTATCGCTCGAAATAAGAAAAAAATTCCAGGATGGAACGAGGTTCGAACCTGAGCCCTCTGCGTGGGAGCCCAGTATTCAACCTCTGAGCCATGCCGGTGCTTGAAACTGCTTTGCAAAAAGGTCCTATACAGGCTTCATGTCGGAAAGGAACCACATTAGCAAATGCAATATAGCGTGGTAGAAGAGTAAAATAAGCACCAAGCGTCGCACAACGCGAATTCTGTAACCAGGCGTCACACAATGCGAATTACGCAACGAGTAGCTCCACACTCCACGAATGTCACGCACTGGAAGCACGACCTCTTTTATACTGGAAGGAGTCTCCTTAACGCATGTCGTATTGCTTGGTAAAAGCGTAGAATCGCGTTAGGCGGCAAAACATGTGAAATTCGCAACGAGCGGGTGTTTTAAAGGCCCAACCATTGCAAAGCTCTGAGACATATTCAATTATAATCATCAGCTAAAGCAACAACAAAGTGAACAGCTGCGTAGGATCGCCTGTCGCCTTACGGACGCGTAGTGGGCCTTTCGCTGATTCGCAAAAAAAGGTAATATTTTTGGCATAGTGAGAATTTAACAGCTTTACTTGTTGTAGGCACTCTACAATACTTTGAAGCGGCCAATGTTGTGCGCAAAGTCGTTAGTTTCCTTACGGCATGGTTGAAGCATGCACCGATAACCGAAGCTAGGCTAGCAATTGAGAAGCCGATGCGCACGGGGCCCGATTAAGCTATCGCGTTCTACTTCTGAAGGCGAAGCTCAAGTGTTCTCAAAGTTTTTGGCAGGCTTCACAAAAACAATCCCATTAGTATTGCGATGGCAATTACATGGACAATGTCGGCGAGTTTTCGCTGTAGCCGTCATGTCCCGTATATACGTATGTATATATACATAAAATCCACGAATGAAAAGAATTCTGAAGAGAAGTTTTTCGAAGCGCGCGATCGGGGATACAAACCTGCGACCCCTCGCTCCGCAACGTGCTGCCTTAGACAATTACGACATGCGCAATAGGTTCTCCAGGACCCTAACGGCAGAATAGAAACGCCCTTGGTGTTGGATCAAACGCACGGGACGCAACACGTAGCGAAACAAAATTATGCGAGACGAGGACCATGCTGTGTCGACGCCCGCGCTGCGTTTACGACGTGTCGCTGGCGACCCACGCTAGTTTTCTACTTTTGGGTTGTAGCGCCATGCCACTCATGGCCAGGGATAGAGTTACTGTATATGCATCCTCTAGGTAGCATATACGTGCTACCCAAAGGTAGCACGTTTATGTGTTACCTAAAGGTAGCACATACAGTAAATCTAACCAGGGAAAAATAAGAGCGCCCCCTGCCTCGTATTGGAGCGAGGTAGTGAGAATACTTTGGCTCTTCTAGGCTTTTGGCACCGGAGAGAAGGAACGAGATTGTTGAACCAAAATCACAGTATATATCTTACACCGTGACCAGAATCGACGCCGGCAGAGAACGCGTGCATTGGATTCGCGTGCCACTCCGAAGCGCCGTCTTTATTTTCTTCTCTTCCCCCGGGTCGCGCGCTTTCTGGATTTCTTCACCGCCCAAGGGAGGCCGCGCGCTACATAGCCTTGGGACGACGCGAGCGCTAGAGCCCGAGAGCGTCTTGGTTTCTGCGCATGCGCCCTGGCGGCTCGGAAACTTCTTGCGACCTCCAGCTCATTGGGTACCGAATTCTATAACACTGTAGTGTTCCGCCGAAGTTGGGATGCGCGTATCCGATTTGTACTTTGACATACAGCGCGTGGTTGCCCGTGCTCGCGCGCTTATCTCTTGAGGGGGGAGGTTTGTACGTCTTGTGCTTTCACAGCACAGTTTCGTTCAATCTACACAGGCGCTGAGCCGTGCTCCCAATTAGGGTTGCAGAAGTTGCGCCTTTTCCTTTCCTCAACCTCTCCTCCTCCTCTCAATCTACAGATGGCAAGAAAGTCACTTCGCTCGCTGCAGCGACCGCGTTTGCGAAGGGAGTGAGCTGCAAGCTAGAAGAGCCAAAGTAGGGGCTAGTTGAGGTAACCACTGTGTCATTTAGTTCACGCTTGTCCTGTGTATACCTGTGAGTTCTTCTTGGTGTTTGAGCAGCGCGCTGCAAGTGTCGTGCAGTGACAGTTGTTAGTTCGCATCATGGAGGAAATAAAGGTAGGAGGGAGCGTCACGCTAAAATTTTGAAGCCCAGCCATACAAAACGAGACAGGAGCATGCTGGGAATTGTGACCAGTGTATGGAGAACGAATGGCGGAGCGGAGTCCGAGGAGGTTGGCTTACGGACGCTAGGCGCGCGCGCTTGTGAGTCTTTGTTTTCGCTCATGAGCACACCAAAAACGGAAATAAAACAGGAACCTATTGGAAAATGTGACACGAAAGCTAGGCGGAAGCGGCTTCGGAGGAGGTTGGCTTGTGAACGCTACGCGTGATCCCTCGTATTTTTAGGGGCGTAGCATCTTAGGGCCTCGACGTGTCGGCGTGCATCGTGCATCGTCGTCTGCAGTCGCGGCGTGCATCGTTGTCGCTTCGGGGACGGTCCATTTCTTTGAGCGCAAGAGAGGGCGCCACCGCTTTAGCTCTCACCGTATGGCGAGAGAGAGCAAACGGCGTGCGTTGACTATGAAAACGCTCTCTCTGCGATGAACGCTGAAGTGCCAACTCGCAAGGAACGACAACGCGCCTTCGCCCGCGAGAGACAACGCCGACACAGGCAGCGTCTGCTAGCGAGTTTCTTCAATGAAAAGACCAACCGTTCACCGGTCAAACCGTATATATAGGCACTGGATCTTGACCTGCAATGTAGTGCCGGTGGGAGATTTCTCTTGTGCGTAGTTGAACAATAAAGATTAGCAGTGCGCACGTTAACTAAAAGCAGACTGCGGGTCTCTGTGTCTAAGCTTTCTTCTGTCTCTCATTGCCCATTAGCAGTGATTTTGCTGTGGGAAACACCGGCGCACACTGCATTCTTTTCCTCTCCACACGTTTGAACTGAAACACCTTTCCCTACGCGCTTCGCCCCTCCCCAAATTTTTTTCGTCTCTTCGCACTCACCCTGTGTATGTTCTTTTCATGCGTCATTTGTGCTTGAGCAACTCCCAGCAAGTTTTGAGGTGCTTGCCGTTCTTCCTGTGACATTCTGCTTTGTTTCTATCGCATTGATTGCTTCGCCCTTGAGGCGAAATTGTGACTTTTTTATCTTAAGATGAGATAAGCCGGTATAAAGGATATGAAGCGAGCTTGGAGTATTTTCGCTTTACATGTCTATCTTAAGTTTGGCCCAAATAATACTTAGGTATACGTGACAAAACCACCAACATAACCTGAACCGGCACGCAGGATTTTTGCTGTAGTACATCTTCGCAGTTTCTGTTACAATCGGTTCCATGCAGAGGTAGTCACCCGCTAATAGGCGTAGTTTCTTACCACTACATACAGTTGGCAATAGGGACAGCGTGCCGCTTCCCCATACTAAAGTAGACAGGACTCTAAATGCTTCACAACTTGTGCTAAACACACATGCCTGTTGACCGAAGACCGCTAGAGCATCTCGCCAATAGTACAGTATAAATGACTGTAATTCGAGTACATTTTTTAGAAACAATTGCGGTGAACGCCCCATCCACCACCGAGTGGGGTTGTGCATAAAATCTAAAAAGAAACTCAAGCCAAAAAAAGAACAGCATAAAAGGGGCCAAGGATTCTATTGGATAGATATGATATGTGAGCATAACTTTAGTACAAATAAGGGCCAATTAGGACGATAGTTATTGTTCAAAGATTATTTTAATGGAGGTAGGGGAGCATCGAAACTACAGAAATGGACAGATTCGTTCACCCTACGTGAACATTGGATATCCTCGATTGGCGTATACGTAGCCACCAAGTGTACCTCTAGGCAACATATGTTTAGAGCTAATTAATATTAATTAAGGGCCCCATCACACTGTGTAGAACACGTAGCTTAGCTTCCATTAGTGTAAGCAAAACAGTGTTTTCAGTGTTGGTACCAGGTCAACAATGAACTAATCTGTTGACTTACACTAGTGCATCATTACTATACACTAGTGCATCATTCCAATAGAGGGTGAGGGAAACGCTGTCGTCTCTCCGTAGTGTTCGCTGCGTCTCACTGGCACCCAATGACGCTCACGTCGCGCGCCATTGGGTTCGCGTTGCACCCGCTTTGCACCTTCGCATCGACTGCGGGGTGACGTCAGCGCCATGTGGTGTATAACTAGAGCGACCTAGAATACTGGGAGAGTGTCCAAAGCGCCGGCACCCTCGTGGGCTGTTTGCGGTGAACTGCCGCGCCGCGCCGCTGCTCCGCCGGACCCGTGGGCTTCCTGCGCTCGGGAAGCTAGCGGGAAGCGACGGGCGTCTGCTATGCACTGTAGTTTTTGTCGTTGAGTTTTCACACGAGGCACTTGAAGTCTGTCTAAGTTGAATAATGTGGTGCGGCATTGAGCTTACCCATCTTTAAGCGTTGTTTTAGTGCTGGGGCAGCAAGAGAATGCAAAAACTCCTCTGTCAAACGGCATCAGCGTGACCTATATATGTTCCAGTGTTAGAGTTCTGCAACGGTATTAACTGTGCTTGCGTAAAAATGCGAAAAATTAACATGCACAAGGGAAAAACGAAAGGAAACTCCTTCACATGGGGAAGCTGGCAATATCACGATGCATGCAAGCAATAGGAGCAATGAAAAAAGTAAATTACTCGCGCAGTCAGTTGAAACAATTACGTGCAGTGACCACTTCGGTCACCACTACGAGCTTTTTACTCGTGCTCGCCGGTGCTTTACAGCTATATGCACACGTCCTTGTTCGACAATATGTTAGCCTCGACTACTATTTTATTATGGACATAGCACAGTTAGAAGGCGTAACTGAAACAAGATTAGAGATGGCCGTACCACCGCAATGTTTTAGCATATTTCACTTAGGAGATAGCGTACAGCAACAAGGTTCACTGTGCGCAAAGCTTGTAATGAATTGAGACATTTGGAAAAAAAAAGCAATGCCACGCACGCGAACTTATTTCCGGAAGTTTTCGCATAAAAGGCGTACAAGAATTTTATGCGGATATTTAAATATCATTAAAAAAGATGTCAATATCCGCATTCTTGCTGTACAAGTTAAAAGCTGTGCGAACAAAATTGTGGAAGCAATTTACAAATCTGAAGGTGTCATTTCAATCACTTTAGAAAGTTGTTTGAATACAGAAATCTGCTATGCACCTAGCCTGAAAAAATGCAATATGCGATAACATATATACAATATAAACAGTTGAAGGCAGTTAAAGTTCGCGCGGTTCATATACTTTTTAAAAAACTTTAGACCAGTAGTTAAAATACAGGGCACACGGCCGCAATTTCCAGCTTTTTCCTGATGAGCTGAATGATGTCCATCACGCTTTCATGCTAAAGACCGCAATACTGAAACCGCGTGGGAAGAGGATTTTCAAATTTCTAATAAATATAAAGAGATGGCCAGGCGGGTAAAACAAGCCTCTCTTATCCGGCAGACGCGTGCAATCAGCTACTCATAGCTGAGAATCACATCTATTTTCGGTCATTCTCTCGTAATATGAAGTGAGGCATGTACAATGTTCCACTGTGATGGCCATTTATTCTGTATAGCCAAGCTTTTCTCTGTATTTTTTCGCATAGCTTTGATCCATACGCTCATGTGTTCATAATCTATGGGTAAGTCCGGCACATGGAGATCGAGATTGGTGACCACCACGTTTTCATCGTCTGATGGAGACAAATCGTCATCACATACCTGCAGCATAATTTCTGGCTGAAGAATGCGGGCTTGCGCCACACGTCATATTAAGGCGACATCCTTAGACGCCACATCAAACGCGAAACTTTACTGCTAACGGTGGCGTCCACCCGAGTAATGCAAATAAGTCGTCATCATGTGGTGACGTCATCATGACGTCACAGAACGCCAAAGTCTGTGACGTGATGATGACGTCACAGAACTTGGCGTCACATGATTACGTCTTCACATTAAATCATCGCTTTGCAACCGACTGCCTCCGTGATCCGTTGGCCTATCGTGGACGTATTGTCAGTCCAGGTGAAGCGCAGAATGCTTGCATTGCCTCCTACCTTGGAGGCAGTGCAAGATCACGTTAGGAGCGAGCAGAAAGCTTTCGGAGGGGGGCGGGAGACGATAAATACATCGAACTGAATAAAAAGAAGATGGCTCTTACCTTCGAGTCGTCTCAAGCGATAGCATAAGGAATCCTGTGAGTTTTTATCGTTGATCGCTACGTGAATGGCACGCATGTCAAGTTATTGATGCCATGGCCTATCAGTCACGTTAGGCATCCATTCGTGCCCTTCTATGCAAATTTTGGAATATCCCAAATGTATGGGACGTGAGAGTTACGCGAGTAATTTCTTTATTTCTGGTACAGCGGCCACGCCAACGGATACATTCCGCTTCGCATGTTTTATTATTAAAGCTTTCACCTTAATAATGAAACAGCTGAGCGCGGGAGGCAGTCTTGTAAAAAAAATCGAACGTACGACCTAAAATAAAGGACATCAAGCGCGCAAACGCGTTAGCATGAGCTAGCCATTTACTACGAGCATATTTGCTACGTTCTCCTGGTTATCATCGCGATATCCAGCTCATTCTCTTCTGCAACACGTCTACGTTCGTCATTCCACACGTAACTAAATTAGGCACCTTCGCACACGATGAAGTGTGCGCAGAATGCGTTCCTCAAACTGCCGCGTAAGTGCGGACCATTGCGGTGACATACCATGACCAGAAGGGAATATATGAAATTTCAGTTTCACAGCAAACAAACGCGTTCTCTGTGCGGTAAGTCGCTGCAGTATTATCTTGCAGTGACGTATTCATTATCACCCACATTATGGCAATTTTGGTTAATGGTCAAAATATCAAGCGCGTAGCAGATGTCCACAGCTTTCATGCGGCTTCCCGAGCGCAGAAAGCCCATGGATGGGTGGATAGACGCTATGAGCGTACCCTTTACAACGGGGCCGTGACATGTGTGCCACCAGGCTCGACACGGGTCCGGCGCAGCAGCGCCGTGACGCGCCAGTTAACCGCATAGAGTCCTCGCTCCTCCCATGTATTCGCGTGGCGCTTTGGACACTCCCCCTATTCTCGGACACTTTATTGTAACGTGCGCTTCGCGCGGCGCTCCCTTGGCGGCGTGCCGGCCTCCTCCGCATGGAGGCGCTCGCTCCGCGCCCTCCTTGCACTCTCCCGCTTTATTTGCAGGTGCGTTAGAAACTTAGGACCTTAGGACGCGTCCTCAATTGCTGCTCTGGGTGTGGTGTGAGAACGAAGTGCAACTGCTTGCTCCGTGAATAATGAAAGTCCAACGACGCTGAAAAAGCCACTCCTAGTGGATTACGTGTGTACACTCAAGCTATGGAAGCCGACGGCAGAACTTTTTGCGTAAAGTCTACACAAGTCAAACAAAAGTTCACAAAACGTAAGCGTTAGCGCCATTACACAAACTTGAGTTGATATTGATATCGCCTCAACTTTTCTCGCGCTAACACTTAGTGTCATTGTTTTTCAAGAAGCACTCTTTTACCCTATTATTACCCTACCCATGTGTAGGGTAGGAAACCGAACGTAGTCCAGTTAACATTCATGCCTTTCCTGTCATCTCTATCCTTCTCTCTCTCAAGGAACACACCGGAATTCGCCCCCCCCCCCCCCCACCCTCGCCAAACGGAAGTTGAGTGTTGGCTTGAATGTTATGAAACCCCATTAAAAATAAAACTCATATAGAAAAGCTACTTATTCAAGTTAACAGTTGCATGGCATACGTATAATGTCGGAACAAGTTTATTTAAGGCAAGAGCTAATTAACTCTAAGGTTAATTAATAAAAGTTGATGAAATTATTTCATCGAAGCATGGACTTTTCTTGTGAAGTGCTTGGATGATTCCGGCCCCTGGCGCAGCAGATCTCAACGACGTGCTTCGTTCTACGTGACTTCTGCGACCCGCTTCCACAGTGTGGCGGTGCACTGCCGCAGTTGAGTGCGGAGGCCAAGCAGAGTCAAGCGCGTCTGAAATGGTCGAATGCGCTTAGATTAATTGAATGAGTTTGTCGAAACAGCATACTGCTACTTTAAGTGTAATTGTCATCAATGTGGCACCTACGCACAACAAAACGGTCTTTTTTCACTCTAAAGCAGGGGTCTCAATTCGAGAGAGCATCGATTACTGGACAACGGCGAATACAAATTGTAATTACGTGTATCGCATACTGCGGCGCAGATATCAGCCCATATGGGACGTCACACCTGGCTATAAAATGTATGCGGTTTGCGAATAAAAGAATCTTTTTTTTTTTTTGTGGTCACTCGCCTATTTCACTGGCGACGAAGGTGCTCGAGTGCAGTGGGCAAATACGGTGAAGGAACCGCATGGCGAAAAAGTAGGCGCATTTCGGTGACAGAAAAAGCCACCCTGTCATGTGCAGCAGCCCAAATATTTAACTAGCGTGCGCGAGCGTGCGACTTTTCTATGCGTCTGCGCCGTACGACGGAGCCAAATTACAAACGGTCCGGGGATAACAGCATGCCCACAAAGCACGCCCAGCTGGGCCCATCGTCTCTTAGGCTTTTCCTTCTCAACGACGTCACTCCATATTAACGGACTTCGAGGGAACCGTATTATTCGGCTTATATCATAAGTGTAGAGGCATGTTGGGCATCCTTAAATTTTATTTCCTGCATTGCTCGACGCAACGTTCATCTTCAGAACTTGAAATTCGATTGAAGCTCTTCGCCTATACTCACGGTGCCTGTTCGCGTGAAGTGCGCTGATATGGATTGACGTCCCTATGGACTGACGTCATATGGCGCTGACGCAGAGAAAAGTCGCAGCTCGTGTAGGTTAGTTAAAGATATGGGCGGGTGTACGCGCTGTTGGAGTATGGCACCGCAGCTTGCAACGTGCCGCAGACAGTAACGCCCCTCGCAAGAGCACCGAAAGTAATCGACTTGGTGCAGCGAGCGGAGCCTCGGCTGAAGAATTACGGAGCGCAACTCGTGCCGAGAACGTGCCAACGACATCGGATACGTCAGGCAACGGGTCCCGCGGAAGCAGGACAGAACGACAAGGAACTGTGTAACACTCTCCAAGGACCATAAGGGAGACTTCACAGAGGCGATTCTACGTTTCCTACTCACAGACAGGATTGTCGCGCTTAGGTAAGATCCCCAAGTTTGATCCTAAGTCGCAGAATTTCGAATCCTACTTGGAGCAATTTGAACTGTCTGTGCAAGCGAACTACATAGAAGAGGAGAAGCTACCGGTATTTTTGACGTTAACTGGGGCCGAAGCTTATGAAATGTTGAAGAACAATATAGTACCGGCATCGCCAAGCGAGAAAACGTACGATGAAGCAAAGCAGGTGTTAAACGAACATTACAGCCCAAGGAGCTCGGTGATAGCTGAGTGCTGTAGGTTCAACAAGCGTGCTTAGCCCGAACGGGAAAGCGTAGAAAATTTTATAGGGCAGCTAAGGCACTTGGCCATGAAATGTATCTTTTGCGAATTCCTGCAGGATGCGCTCCGCGAGAGGCTAGTAGCAGTGTGTGCGCAATCAAGAGACGCAGCCAGCTTTGTTCGCGGAAGAAAAAAACAAACCTTTGACAGCCCCTGCAAGATTGCCTTGGACCGAGTCATGGTGATAAGAGAGGCAGCGCTTATGAAAGAAAAGGATAATGAGGAGTCGTTATATGCAGTTAGGAGTCAGCCGAAGAAGTGGATGAAAAAAAAAAACTCAAAGGGACCAAGTTCTCAAGAATGATATATGTAAAAGATGCGGCAGAGGGCAGTCTTCAAGCGTATGCCGGTACAAAAACCCTGTATGCCGTAAGTGCTCTAAGAAGCAAATTTGAGAAAAATGTGCAAAGAGTGCAATGCCTTGGAATGTTCTGACGATGACACCGTGCACAAAATACATCATTTCATTAATGTGACACTCTCGTCTTATGATGTCAACATTCAAGCAGAACGTAAACCGATCAACATGCAAATTGGTAAAGGAGCGACTGTGACGGTAGTTCCAGAGTGTGTGTACGATTATCATTTCGCTCATATTACTTGTCAGCCCACCAAAGTGACACTGCGCATGTTACCGGTGTACACATTTCACTTAACTGTATGATGTATCTGTCGGGCACAAAGGCCAGGGCATGATTCGGCCGGTAGTAGTATAAGATATCGGACGGAGACTGCAGGCATTTGTTGAGCGGAACGGCTCGAGCGTCACAAGCTTGACTGGAGCGAAACTGGTCAAGTAACTGCATAGGACAGAGCTGTGTAACTGAGGAAAAAAAATGCCCGGCGGTCTTTTAACAAACACAAGATTTCTTGATTCGTAAAACGCATGCATCCTATAGCCAGGTGTGACGCCACACATGCGCTGATATCTGCACCGCAGTATGAGATGTACGAATGCGCCCCGCGGGCCACGTGTTGTCGCGGCGTACGTGTTACCGTGCGTGCTTGTATTTCTTTCACCTCAACGTGTCGCTTCGAGCGGTGGCATGGATATTTTGTTAGGCTCCACATGGACATTCAATTTACTATATTAAGATGATAGATTTTGGTCTAAAGGATATGAAGCGAGCCTAAAGTATTCTCATTTTACGCGTATTTTTTTAAGTATGGCGCAACTAATATTTAGATGTGCTAGCAAAACCGCTAATATAACCAGAACCGGCACGCAGAATTTTCGCTGTAACGTACCTTTGCAGTTGCTGTTGCATTCGGCTCCACGCGCAGTTCGAACAACTGTTTCAGTTCCTTGCGCAGAACTTCCATTCACGACCGTGTGGAATTGTTCATAAGTTCTAAAAGGAAACTAAATAAATTGGGGAGGGGAGAAGCATGTAGGCAAGGGTGTTTCAGCTCCACTAATGTGAAAGCTGTGGAGAGGGGAATCATGCAGTGTGCGCCGGGGTTTCCCACAGCAAACTCACTGCTGATGACAATGAGAAACACAAGAAAGATTAGACGCAGAGACCCGTAGTCCGCTTTTAGTTACCGTGCACGCTGCGAATCTTTATTGTTCAACGACGCACAAGGGAAATCTACATTGCAGTTCAAGATCCAGTGCCTACATGTACGGAGTGGCCG
>NC_051182.1:119202103-119226545 GCF_013339695.2 Rhipicephalus sanguineus | reverse complement strand
ATGGCGAACTGATTCACTGGTCAGACATGAATAACGCAAAATACCTGTCGCGTACGTCATGAAACCCTTTCTCTCAGTCACGTGTGGCACATACCCGCTTACCAGAGTTCATGTTATGTGGGTATGTGCCACAGGTGATACAATGTTTCAACCAACACAGTAACCACGAACACACACATTGACACGCAAGGAAAGTGATAACAATAATAATAATTGTTGGGGTTTTATGTCTCAAAACCACGATGTGATTATGTGAGACGCCGTAGCGAAGGGTTCCGCAATTTCGACCATCTGGTATTCTTTAACGTGCACCGAGATCTTACAGCACACGGGCATCTAGCATTTTGCTTCCATCGAAATGCGACCGCCGAAGCCGGGATCGAACCCGCGACCTTCGCGTCAGCAGCCGAGCACCGTAACCGCTACACCACCGCGGCGGACGCGATGAAAGTGAAGAAGCTGAAGACAGAACGCCCCCTGGAAGACGCTCAACTACCATGCACTCGTCGATTACGCAGAAATCAGAGTCAATGCTTCCTACAATAAATCTGAGGAGGGAACCAGGCCTCTCATCATTACCAGTGACTTCAACATGGATTTATCAAGACCCAACAATGCCTGGTCTTTAGATTGCGTGAAAGACGGCTCGAATGAGGACAGGGCATCGAAAGACCTCGCTGCCACGTCCAGGACAGGAGGCGTCATAGATCATTTCATCGTAAGAGGCATCCAGGATTTCCACCAGCTGCACTATACCTCGCACTTCACTGCACTTAGACCCCTCATAGCTGCGATCACGAACGGATCCGATAACAAGTCTGGTCCAGCCTCTGGTGCTCATTGATCACGGTGATGATGACCTTGTTCAAGAACTGTCAAGAACCCCTCCTACACATCCGCACAGGTTCGTGAAACGTGCGTGCGTTCTCCGTCATTCAT
Source organism: Rhipicephalus sanguineus (assembly GCF_013339695.2). Taxonomy (NCBI): domain Eukaryota; kingdom Metazoa; phylum Arthropoda; class Arachnida; order Ixodida; family Ixodidae; genus Rhipicephalus; species Rhipicephalus sanguineus. The sequence goes on along the minus strand of NC_051182.1, from coordinate 119,225,606 downwards.
AACGGACTAGTATAAGCAGAACAACTGTAACGCAACTGTAACAACGGCAACGTACGTGCAGTGCGCCTGCGCGTGCCACTCGGCTGCGTACCACATATCCAGGGAAACTTTCTTAGATAAAGCTTAGTTGCGAGTAACGCCTGTCCTGTGCGTCTGTGTCTCTTCTTTGTCCTGTTGGGATTCGCTCTATCCAGTATTGAATAATATAAGCACTACATATCAGCTTACCGCGTCTGGTGTTGGTAACACTCCTGTTGCTGTTGGCATCGTTACGCAACTGTAAACAACTGGTTATATAATACATATGCGTCTCTTGAACATATGAGTTTACGTATACCATTTCCACATTTCTCTAGCGTCATTCCGTAACGTTTCGCTCAATGTGAAGAATTACGCCAGAGTCACCATCCCGCGCATGCTTCGCATAACATCGATTCCCACGGTACGTGGGATCTGCCGAATTTTTTTCCTTATGTACCCATAGTCTTGTTTTTCGACTCATAGTATGCAGACGTTCGCTGTTGACGGGATTTTATATTCAGCTAGCCGTCGTCTGCTATCTTCCTTGAGCAGCAGACGACAGGAAACTAAGGGAGGATCCTTTTCGAAATATCGTCTGCATACCTTGCTGAAGTTTCTCAAAGAAACTTCGTATTTTATTGCTGCAATAAAGCGGAATAATTTAGTGCCAGAATTGAGATGCACCAGCTGACAGGAGACTGTATAACGAAAATTTAATCGCGATCCACTCCTGCTTGACTTTAATGTATGCACCAAACGAATAAAGACCAGAAAAAAAGTCACAGTTTCGCCGCAACGGCGAAGCAGTGAATGCGATAGCAAGAAATTGGAATGTCACACGAAGAACGAGAAGAAGCTGGATACTTGCAGCGCCTGTAATAGTTGTTACGTCTTTGTGCTGGAGCAACGCGCTGCAAGTGTCGACAATGGAGAATCAGATGCTCTTAGATATTTCTTTTTCTTTTAAACTGCGGCGCGTAGAGTGATGACCCCCTGCATTTCTTGCCACATGGGGGCACCTGATGCAAGGTGAGCCCGGTGTTCTTTGTCTTTTAGGAGCTAGCTCGCCAGGTTCTTAAGTTGGGGCGAAGTCCCGCGCCGTAACCTGCATGTACCCATTCAAAGCGTCGTGGAACGCGGAGACGAACGCTACGCGCATCGTGTCTTCCCTCTAGCCGGGCCGTTAATTCTCGCAGGGCGAGAGGGGAACGCGGTTGACAGCCAGGCGAGCGTCGGACAGCTATTTTTAGGGCCACTTTGTCGTGCGCGTCTCGAGGGCAGTTTTCAAATTGAAAGAACGTTTCGAGCGTTGCGTGTGCAAGTGTCGACAATGGAGAATCAGACGCTCTTAGATATTTCTTGTATATATACTTCATCAATGTGTATATAATTGTAAATTGCGCATATAGTTCATCGAAAGTGTAAATTAATGAAATATTGTGTATATATGTATATATAACAACGTGTGTCACGTGTTCATATGATGGTGGATGACTTGTACGGAAGATTCACGGGTTTTCCCGATCTTCTCCGAGCCAGCTCCTCAACCATCATTCACTCCGTGGTTATGGCGTGATTTTTTTTCTTCCACATCACGAGTGGGTACAGAAAAGGGCCACCTTGTCATGCGCATCTCAAGGGCAGTTTTCGAATTGAAAGAAAATTAGGAGCGTTGCGTCTGCAAGTGTCGACATTGGAGAATCATTTGCTTTTAGAAATTTCTTTTTCTTTTTAAACTGCGGCGCGTGGCGTGACCCCCTGCGTTTCTTGCCACACGTGGGCGTCTGATTCAAGGTGTGCCCGGTGTTCTTTGTTATTTTCTTCTTCCACATCACGAGTGGGTACAGAAAAGAGCCACTTTCTTGTGCGCGTCTCAAGGGCAGTTTTCAAATTGAAAGAAAATTATGGGCGTTGTGTGATAGAGAAAACGCTCAAGCTCCTCCGAGATTTGCTTACCACAAGCGGTAAATGGTGTATATAAATAGCTCGCCGTTATTTCGCCGGCACATGCATGGGGCATGGTTGAGTTGTCTAATTAAGCGGGCTGGGCAGCGAGGGGTCGATGGTTCGAATCCCCGGTCGGGTGCTTCGGAATTTTTTCTTCTGCTTTATTTTTCTTTGTGCCTTTTTTTCATATATGTGCATACATATACATATCCAGGGCATGACGGCGACGGCGACGGCAAAAATCAGATGAGAGTGTCCATATAATTGATATCACAATAAAATGGAAGCTAGAGTTTGCGATTGTCTGTCGCAACAAACCAAAAGCCGTTTTCGGGGTTTTTTAAATTTACAGATTTTGTTAGATAATCCCTCGTAGCCATGCTACGAGAGGAAGTTACAATTTGTAGCTAATTAAAACCAGCTTATTCGTACAGAGATCTGGTTTCTCATGCAGGCCTAAGGATTAAAGTGTCAACCTAACTTCTTTTCCCTCATATCTCTACTTGCTTCTCGCAGATAGTGCTTATCTACATTTGCTCAGAATAGCTGGATATATATATATATATATATATATATATATATATATATATAGTAATGAGGGAAAGGTGGGGAGGTTAACCATAATCGGAACATGTGGTTTATTACCCTACAGTAGGAGTAAATAGAAGTATGTCGCGTGCTAACTGTCCGAGTATTTCTGCCGCGTAAAGAGCTTCAGTGTCGCAAATAACGCAGTGTCACTTCACAAATCTTTTCATTTTAAGGGCACTGACAACCAAATCCTACCTTATGTGTATTTTCAGTCACAACATTAGGGAGCACTAACAAACGATCAAGCCAAGGAATGTTTAGGGGAAGTTATATATAGTAATTACGATATAAATTAGAAGAGATTAAAGTGAACGAAGTGACAACTTTTCGTCGAGAGGAACCGAACCTGAAACGGGCGAATAACGCGTCCTATTCTCTGCCAGGGGAGCTACGGCGGCGCTCGTCCTGGCGTACACTTTATTGGGCATATATGTGCATTTAAACCTGGGTTTGTTAGTCAACGCTGCTCATGGCCATGACAGCTAGTGTGGAACACTGTTTTTTTTATTTATTTTTTGTCTGCTCACGTCATGTTGCATGTAATCTTTTTGCCAACTGGATGCTGACCAATAATCCCTCGCCTACTACCTGGAGACGTTCAATCTGCCAGAACGAGACCTTCTCCATTCATAGCGAGGGTCTCGGTCTTGACTTCTTCAATACAATATATATATATATATATATATATATATATATATAATATATATATATATATATATATATATATATATATATATATATATATATATATATATATATATCATGGCACTCTTGCTTGTGAATAATGATTTCCTGGGATACAGCTGGCGCCCGAGTGATAAGTGACACCTTGCGAAAACTGTCTTGCTCGAGCCAGACCCCCCCCCTTCCAAATAAAATGAACCAACCAAGGGTGTAGCCACAACTTTTTTGGAAGGGGGGGGGGGACCAATATCCCTTTTGTATGTTTGTGCATGCGTTTGTATGTGTGCCTGTACATATATACACATGAAAAATTGAAAAACATCGGGGGGGTCGGAGAGGTTGCACTCCACCCTCCCGCTCCTCAGCGCGCTCCTCTCTATTTCGGTGAAGCAAGCGATTGGAGCCTTCCGACAGAGGGCGTTATGCAAGAACTTCCGAACGCCGTGCTTTATTTATAATAGCGTCAAAACAATAGTTTGTGAAAATTGATTCTTTGCTCCCACCGAGAACGTCTATTGCGTTCATGGTTAGTCCTCATCAATCATTCTTTCTTCTTCATCACTTCCATGCAAAGCGCACAATGAACGCCAAGGCTTACGCAATGCTAAAATATTATGTGAAGTAACTAACAAAGCCTAGCGCTCTGGCAGACAGCCTTTGACACGTTAAGTGCTTCATCATTTTCGTCTGACACCTTGCATTTCCTCTTTGAATGTTAACGCACAGGGAAAGATGTCGACCCCGTAGACTGTGCCTAACCCAGGATGAAGCGGCATTTTGAGATGAGGGAAGTGTTGTGAAATATGACAAATATCGCACTTGTCACGAGCAGCCTTTTTTCTCAGTGTTCTGGTCGAACTTCTTGTGTGCGAAATAATTTATTCACCAATGAGCTCAAAAGAAGCGCTCTTTTTAGTGAAGACCAAGATGGCGCAGCTGCTGGTAGAATGCTCCTATAAGCTCCTATAAGCAATGGTCGTCAAAACTGTTGAGCTCACCCAGACTCACTCAAGAAATCTATCCGGTGCTTAAGGCTCACTCGGACTAAGACTGACTAAAAATTTCCTCATCTGGGGTCACTCGCACTCAGTCATCAAAATTTCCTCAGCGAGACACAGTTGGACTAGGACTCACTAAATGTTTCCTCAACCGGACTCACTTGGACTCAGACTAATCAAAATTTTCCCGAAACCGACTCACTCGGCTTAAGACTCACTAAAATGTTCCTCTGCCGGACTCACTGGACTAAGAATCAGCAATATTTACCGCAACCGGACTCACTCGGACTAAGACTAACCTGAATTTTTCTCAGCCGGACTCACTGGGACTAAGGCTCACTAATATTTTCCTAAACCGTGCACACTTGGATTCGTACTCACCAAAATATTCTTCTACCGAACTCACTCGCACTCATACTCACTAAACTTTTCTTTAATCGGACTCATTCGGACTAAGACTCAGCAAAATTGACCTCAACCGGACTCTCGCACTCCCTCACCAAAATTTTCCTCAACCGGATTCATTCGGACTATGGCCCACTAATAGTTTCCTCAACCGAACTCACTCGGGCTCATACTCGCCAAAATGTTATTCTACCGCGGACGAACTCGGACTCAAACTCACCAAACTATTCCTCAACCAGACTTACCCGACTAAGAATTACTAAAATTTTCCTCAACCCGGCTCATTCACATTCACCAAAATTTTCCTCAACCGGATGCACTCGGACGAAGGCTCACTAAAACTTTTCTCAAGCGGACTCTCTCGTACTAAGACTCACCAAATTTCTTCAACCGGACTCACTCGGACTCAGGCTCACCAAAAGTTTCTTCGGTCTCACTCAGACTCAGGCTCGCCAAAATTTTCCTCAACTGTACTCACTCGAACTCGAGACTCACCAAAATTTTTTTCAACCGAACTCCCTCGGGCTCAGACTCACTGAATTTTTTCTCAGCCGGACTCACTCGGACTCAGGCTCACCAAAGTTTTGCTCAACTGAAATCACTCGGAATGGAGACTCACCAGAACTTTCTACAACCCCACCTAATCACTCACTGAATTTTTTTTTTCTCAACCGCACTCACTTGGACTGAAGCTCACCAAAATATTACTCGTCCGGACTTACTCAAGCTCCGACTCATGGCTCGATCTGAGTCTCAGTGAGTCTAAGTGAGCCGACTCATGAGTGAGTTTGCTGACCAAAGATCACAAGAATTTGAAAATATGTCCAAAGACAGAGCATAGGAATTATGGAAATAATTAAAGATGGAAGAAAAAAATTTTGAACGGACACTTTCGCTCGTATGAAAAACTACTGGTTTATCATCGCAGTTTTCCGATACTATGTGCCTGCTTCGGTAACAATGATGACTCTGTTAACAAGAGGGATCCACAGCCTTAGAATCGGTACAGCTGCAGTTCTCCTGAGCGAGATCTTCTGAAATGCTTTAACTGTGCTGTGACGGCACATAAAATGACGTCACATGCGACGTGATCACATGACATCGTCGCTTGGTCGAAGATGGGCTGATCATGGAGGCAGTGCAAAACCAGGTGAGCAGCAGAAAACTTGGAGTGCCTTCAGTCCTGGAGGCAGGGAAGAAGCCCGTTACGTGCAGAAATCTTTCGGAAAGGCGCGTGGGAGGATCAATTGACTGAGAAGAAAAAGGAGATGGTTCTCTCCTTCTGGACATCTTAGGCGTCCGCATTAGAGGTCCTATGAGTTTTGGTGTTATTAGGAAAGAGAACCCTATGGTAATGAAAAAAACGTGATCGCACACTTGTAATGGATGCCCAAAACAACTGCTTCAAAACCAGAACTGCGACGTGGCCCTAAGGCTACAAACGTTTCCAGAAAAACGGCCTCGAAACATGTATAGTCTTCCCTCAAGAAACAGAATGAAACGTAGCAAGCGCGTAAAAGCTGACCGCAGACCAATTTTATTTATGTAAGAAGCACAACACACACAGCTGGCGGCATGTTATCTTTTCGTCCACTTTACTTTCTTCACATTTATACCACAATTATTACAAATAACACCTCGTATGCTTTCCTTGGCATTATTGTCTGGTAGTTCTCATTAACATTGGTTCTAACAAAGAAAAACGAGCCCTTACAGGTCATCTTCTTTCATACAGCCAAAAAAGGGGCACACACATCGAAATACAATGGCGTGAGCACGAAAAAAGGAAGTTGTTGAAGGAAGCAATTGCTTTCGCCGTCGCTTTCGTTTGTACTGAAGTGACAGGTGTGACATTCATGGCATGGCTCAGTTCCATTTTTCGACAGCATTAAATTGAGTTCGCTCACTGACGCGTCTCGTTGCTTCCGCAACGCAATACCTCCCCACTGCGTCTTCAAGTTATTTGCCTGGCAGTGGTACATCTATTCTCGCTTATAGAGTTTAGCGGCTGCAAATTGAAAACAAGCGTCGTAGCAGGAAAGAGGATTTAGCAACAGCTAGCGAAGTTGCTGACTCAGCACGGGCGGTACGTGCGATCCGGTGTAGCGAGTGGGATTGAGAATTTGCCACGCGTTGTGCTTTTGAAAACAACAACAACGACAAAAGGAAACAGCGATTGAATCGCCCTGATATGGCAAGCAATCTGAACGACACGCAAGTTCCCAAGTACACCTGGCTTGAAACACAAAGGCAGTTGTCCAAAAAAAGATGGCTGATCCCTCTGTCATAGCAATCAGTATAACACGAAAGCAAACGTGTCGTCACAGAAGTAGTTCATTGTTTATAATGCATGGTATACGAGAGCTTGTACAATGTCTACTGTTTTTTGGCAGATATAGCACTGTTTGATGTGGACGCACTCACGTTGACGCCAGTGGCACATCTCCGAACCGACGACTAACGCCCATGATGATTTAAGCTTTGCGGTAGCTGAAGTTGTCAAGATATACGTGGACACCGCGTATGGTGAATCCCGCTCAACGATGGCATCAAGCACGTAATAAACACTGATACTCGGTATGCACTCCTTCAAAGCGTCGTGAAACGCGAAGAGAAACGCTATGCGCGTCGTGTCTTCCCTCTAGCCTGGCCTGGCCGTTAATTCTCACACGGCGAGATGGGAACGCGGTGCGACAGGCGAGCGTCGGAGAGCTATTTTTCGATATGGATAGATGTTATGAGCGAGGCTTTGGCTAAGGCCGCCGCCTCGCGGTGTGTTAAAGCGTTGACAAAAATTACACTTCTGTTGGAAACGCGCCGAACGGGACGGTCGCAGCAACGGCGTATTTGTTTGTTTTTTTTTTCAGTCTGGTGGCACACCTGTCACCGCCCCGCTATAAAGGGGACGCTCATAGCATCTATCCATTCAAGAAAGCTGTGAGAGGAAAGTGTGAAAGATAAAAGGCGCGTTCATGTAGCCTCCTTAATGTGTTTGGCAGTAGCTCAGTGGGCTAAACTCCCGCTAGTCATCGTGGCGTACCGAGATGTCATGTGTTCGACTCCCGACAGCGGAACTTTTTCTTATTTTTTTTTTCTTTGCCATCTGATGGCATTCATTTTGCTGACGTATTTCCGTCACGGAAATACGTCATGAAAGTCTTGGTGGAGCCCGGCATAAAATACTTTCGCGTTAAAAAAAAATGTAACGAAGCTGGTGCCTACGTTTCGACAGAGGAGTTTTGTCTTCTGCGGCAAGTCTCACTCGAGTAAGTTTCGTGCCGTAAGCAATAGCGATGCCTCTTCGCTGGGTCCACAACTCTGTCGTGTTTGTGTACTTTTCTCTTCCTCACAAACCACCCTTCAACTTCTCCCACCTCATTTTAGTCGCTCCTTTTAGAGGTCTTGAAAGGCTATGCCTCTTGGAGAAATAGCGAGTGTGGTAGCCGCTCCTCTCAACGCTTGCCTGCTAGGACGTGGGTGATGCGGTTTGCAATAACTTCAACCGTTCATAACTGAGGAAGCTTTTCGACGCGAATCGCACGAAGACAAATAACACAAATGACCGGGACGGGTGCCGGTTCTGTTACTTTATGTTCTTTGTACTCGTTTAATTTGCGCCGTAATTATTCGAGAGTTATCAACCAGTACCGACTAACTCAAACCAAAATACTGCTTGCACAGTCCTTCGTCTTTTCTACGTGGACAAGTGCATCAAAGGCCGAGAGCCCTCAACTTTCTACCCTCCTGCCCCTTGTAACGGACGTCTCTGCTGATGCCATGATGTCGCGTAGTGTTGTTTAGCGGTGTCTAGTTTCGGTATAATCCATCCATGGATCTAACTCCACCAACGGCTGCATCCAGGCTTAATGCACCGATTTCGTTTTGTTATATTTCGTCTTGCTCTCGCGTACTCATCGAAGAAGCGGCCTTCGAAAACTTCATCTTATGATTGGTGTATATGGTTCAAATGAGGCGACATGCATTTTGGTCGCTCAAGCGATGTAGTAGTGGAGACGTACGATTGGTTCCAACATGACGTGTGTCATCGATTGCCATGTTTGGGTTGACACACGTAAACGAACACAGCGCACGCACGCATACACACACACACATACTCACACACGGACACACACAAACGCACACACACACTATCCTGCGTACGTTTACTACCAAAGCGTGATTCTTTTCACGCGAAAGCAGTGGTCGACTGTACAATGAATGCATATTGAATTAGTCCATAATTACCATACGAAAGTAGGGGAATGGTCGGAGGGGCTCACTTTCTGTATTGTACACAATTATATTACAGTATACACAAAAATTACTGTGTAACCCCGGAATGTCTACAAGCCAACGACCAACCACGGTATAATTTTTCTGCGACAAAGTGCCCAGCGCACTCTAAGAAATAAATGTTGAAATCACATTTCAACATTATTCGCGCCTAAAGTGTCAAGCTACTCGTTTGTTCTTCTCGTAAAAGCCACGTAACATAGCTTAAGGCACTTTTTTGCTGTGAAGCTGTTTAGCAAATTGTTCCTTGTTCACCCTGTAGCAAAAAAACTATCACCATCATAAACGCGTACGCGCCGCAGCAACTGGGCAAATCCCACTACTCTCCACGGTCCACTAAAAAGGAGCGAGAAAACTATCGTCACGAAACGGGTATGTGCCACTGTCTGTCCCATCAGAAACCTATCATCATAAACGGGTATGTGCCTCAGAAATGGGGTAAATCCCACAACACACAACATCAAGTAGAAAGGAAGAAGGCAACAGTTTGCCTGACAAATGGCTGCGAAGCGACGGCGGCGAGCCGAGAACCCCGAGTACGTAGGAGGAGAGAATACTATAGGAACGGGAAAGGCAACGGCAGCTGTGAGAAGACCCCGAAGCGATGGAAGACCTACGCCAATGACGACGTGCCCGAGGCGTGAACGCCTGGTTTCAGCTGGAGGTTCTGTCTCTGGAGTTTGGACAACGGTGTCTCGTCCGTGACTGCCTCTGGTTTAACTCGAACCTCTCTGCGCTGAGAATCAACATAGAAACAACCTAGCATAACCAAGCTAAAGCCTAGCAACGACCTAGAAACAACCTAAAAACAATCTGCAACACCTAGCTAAGGCCTAGAAACAACCTACAAGCAACCAGATTAGTCTTCCGAATCGTCCAGTTTCGCTCTTTCGTGCATTGCGCGCCTGGTTTTTTTTTTTTTTATGTATAGAGACGCCGCGTTCTATAACTGCTTTCGCAATGTTTCTTTTTTTGATGTTGTTGTTGATGTTTTAGTTGTCATTTAACCATTCGGCAAACTATTATCGTTCAATGAACTGAACACGAAATGCAAACAGGAAAAACTTTTTCCTCGTCTCATTTTAAGACGACCTTCTGCTCGAGACGTGTTTCGGTTTGCTATCTCATTTGGAGACTGGCACCTTCAACAAAAATCACACCTCCATTCGCCAATCACAAAACAGCGCACTGTATTTTACACTACTTAAAGGACAAAGAAACGAGAAAAACGTAGGAAGACCCCACAATTTCTTGCTAGTTTATTATTCTGTCGATGCCGTGCACCCTGGGAAATCAGAAACGAACGAACAAGCGAAACACAGTGCCCTTTGTAATATGAGACGGGGGCACCGCTCTGTGACGTCTCCGTCTATCTTGAATTCCCGACGTCGTGACGCGTCGCGGCTGAGGTTATACGGACCTTAACGGTGACAGGTTCCTGTGCCGACGAGAAATGCATACCGCGGTGCTCGCAGCCACCCCGAATACTTGGCGCCATTTGCGTTTTTGTGTGTGTTCTTCTGAACACAGTGCCGTGCCTAGCGCCAGTCGATTTCATCTGCGCTACCGCGACAAACCTTCCAACCAACCCGCGAACAATACAACAAGAAACGCGTCAACGTTTTCAGAGCACACCAAACCCCTTGCGACGGCACGCCGGCTTTTTGAAGAGTTCGCCAAAGCGAAAACAATAAGTTATTCCATGCGAGGCCGCAAGGGCGGCGGCCATCTTTCCTTGCGCCGCCTCCCCTCTCCTTTTCTTTATTAGTAAAGGAGACGCCGGTGTCGTCTGCTAGAATGCCATCGCTACCTTTTTTCCGTCAGGCCATTACGTCAGACAGACACTTTACAGTCAAGCTGTGTGTGGATATAGGTTCCAGTGGATCGCGTCTGCGGACAAAACACGCGCAGAACAACAATTTTCGACTAATCCAGCGTTTTTCGTCGAAAAAAAAATAGATATGGCGTAAAAGTAAACATAAAGATGTATGATGAGTATTCTGCCTCAAAGACAAGATCACTCGCATAAGAAATGGCCGTCATGCCATTTTTTGTACCTGCGAAAAAACGGGGGTTTCTTACCTACTAAAGGATTTCATCTTGAGACCGCCTTCGGTGAAATAATATACGTCATGCGCAAGATAAAGACAAGGTTGTGGGTCTCTTTATTGGCTTAATATAATGAAAAATGCTGATGTGTAAATTCACTATAGCAATATTCACTATACCAGAGCCGCCACAACCACCGCTTCGCCGGCTTCTATCTTTGCAGCACTGGAAGGGCTCTGAATTTTTAAATGCGTAGCACTTTAGGGGTCTTGTCTATCCACTGTCTCATTCGCATGGTCACGCAGTGGTCAATACAGTCCCAAATCAAGACTAACCGTGCTTAAAACCATGCAGAATAAATTAGCAAGGTCTAAAGTAATACAAAACCCAAGAAGAAGTCACTTTCACCGCTAGCGCGAAGCAATGAATGTGATAGGAAGAAATTGTACATCAAAAAGAGGGGGAAGGCGTTGTATGAGCCAGACCTCACTTAATACCCTAGAAAAGGAGATTCGCCTTTTAGATGGCACTTAGGATGTGAGATATGTTTTGCTGAACTAGCGAATGCTGTCACTAGTTTATGGCCTTGATACGCACACGTTGCATCATGTGATGATCATCTGTATATATATGCTTGTGTTGAATAAAAAATTCAGTTGATAGTCAGCGCTCGTGTCGTCATTTCTTCCTTCTCCTTTTGTATTTGTGTGTGTGCGCTGTTTTCTGACGAACAAATTGTAATGTTATGCGAAGTGAGGCTGGCAGCTAACTCTCTTGGATCCCGATCTCGCGTAACTCTACAAAAGTAACAAAACGCTGGTGTAAGAGTATACTGCCACTCCAGGGAGAGGTGCTCTTTTCGCACAGTCTCTGCGTTGAGAGCGCACCCTCGAAGGGACGGAGATAGGCGATAATTAACTAAAATCACTAAAAACGTTTAGGAAACACGCGACTGACTCCGGGGCCACGTAAGACAGGGCGCCACCGCTTCACCGTGCGTCCCCCAAAGCTTCGCCGGCGCTGCGCCGCTGCATCTGATGAGGGAAACGACCTGTCGGAACTCGCTGCAGGCGACGCGTATCTCAACTGCCGTAACAAGCAGGGAGTCGATATAGCGCAGCAAACAGTAGCGCACATGTCGTACACCGAGTTTACGTATCTCCCTAAGATTCTAGTCGTGCCGGTGGAACCCTACATGCTTGCCTCAAACATTGGTAAACGAAGCAGTGGGAACTCTACGAACGGGAATCGCTGGGCGCCCGTGCAAGGCAGTTCCTCAGGTTTCACAGTACTGGAACTACCTGACGTTTTCTTTATGGCAATTATCGTCTTATATAAGAGAAGGATAGAAAGTTCTCTGGTTTAGTCGGCATGGATGTGCTTTTTGTATTCACAATGTGCATGATTTTCGGCCCTATGTGCTCATATAAGGGAGAGCGGTGAGCCGTCCCTGATGTGACGAAGTTTCGGTGTGTCTGGCCATACAGACTCTAGAGGAAAAGCTCCCCACAGGGCCCACGCATCAGAATCTCCGACGGCAAGGGCGCTGACATTATGCAGCCGTGCGAGGCGTTACCAGCCCGAGACGCGCGCCAGACTTGAAGATGGTATTCAGTTTTCATCGTAAATAATGAAAGTGTGCTCACGTGAAGTAGAGCTGTGGGTACGTGTCAACAGAAAGCGCAGAGGACGACGCACTGCGACAAACAACACTATCCCAAGACGCGCAATCGGCCGCGATCTCGAACTCAAGTGGATATTGTGGTGCCATCTAGCAAGAGTGTCGGCAAACGCATCTTCCTGCGCCGCAAGTACCGCGCACAGCAACTGCCTGATTGGCTTTGAATCTTTCCTAGAATTCTTCTGAATGAACACTAAACACTGCCTGCACGTTTTTAACTTGCCAAAATGCCCGTATTTGATTTATGTTGCCGGTATCGCTACCATTTAATTGCCCCAATTGTAGCTATAATTGCAAAGGCAACAATGACATCGCTTGAGTAACTGCGGTGTTCTTGTGGTCGGCGCTCTTTGGGGCCAGCGCTTCCTCTACAGGCTATACTAAAACTGTTTAGAAAAAAATTATTACACTCTGTACAAAGCATAACTTATGCGTGATATATCAATGTTCAGGGATACATTCACATTTTCCCCATTGTACATCGCAAAAACTAACACTTTCTTATAGGGCGAACAGCAGAAGTCTGATCAACATACCTAAAAAACGCACATAGCTCACGATTGACACAATAGGGAAAAGCGTAAAAGAGTAGGGTAGGTGTACATACTCTTCCATCGTGTACATCAACTTGGCGGTAGATTCACCAGTATTTTAAATGCGGAGCATTTCTTAGTCGCACCTGCGGCGTCGGCGGCGCCGTCCACACCCCCACTGCGCATGCTCGGCTCGTCCCGTGCCGGCAGCAAGCCTCTCCTCTCCCCCCTCCCTCCCTACCTCCTCTCCGTCCCTCCCTTCTCTCCCTCGAACGCGGGCGGTGTGTATATAAGCGGCGGAGCGCGCGTTCGGAATTCAGTCAAGGGCGTCTTTACTTGGCTTTCGCTTGACTTGACGCTTTGCTTGACTCGAGTAGATGCGATGGAAGCAACAGTACCTTCAATCAGCGTCCCACCACTCGTTGAAGGCAACGTTACCCCACCCTCACCGTAGTCGGCGTCAACAACAGCAAGCAACGCAGAAGACAAGGCTGCGAAGAGACGAGCATACGACGCTGATCGCAAGCGTTTGAAGCGAGCTGCGGACCCGGAACTTCGTGCACGTTGGAGCCGTTCAAGTCGTACTTGGTGTGCGCATCTGCGCATCGTGTAACAATTAAGCATTCCCAAACCACACCCAATTACGCAACATTCACGCGATACCCCCACCACTCTGCGACGCATTTACTCGAGTTCCCCCCGTGGGAAGATGCGGGCGACTTTTTAAAGACGACAGTCTTCTTGGGATACTTAAACGGAGAAATTTTGGTCTGTCTGTCTTTCTGTTTGTTGGCACGTCCCTCGATTCAGCCACTCGGCCAAAGTTGAACCACTTGCCCAAGGGCAACCATCTTGAACGGTTGACTAGGTTCATACTTGTGTACATTGTCGATCAAAAAGCAAACATTACGCATATCTCAGTAGCAACATCACTCGGTAAATATTAGGCGATGTGTTCCTTTAATAGAAAATGCATACATACGTAATTCTAAAGACCCTAGTTTCTTAATGCGACTGCGTCTACGCTGAAAGACCCTAGTTTCTTAATGCGACTGCGCTTAAACTTGCCTTTCTCCATGCCCTCTGCACGAGCTCATTGTTGTTTCGGTTTCGGTTCTGTATTGCACTGTACGAATGCCATGGGACGCCTCTCTGGCATTCCTGTTTTACCCAGGCGACGTGTAAAAAAAAAATTGGGGACCCTTAAGCTTCGCCTTTAAGAGTTGAACGCGATAGCGAAATCCGGCCCCTAGTGCGCACTTCAACCACTAAGTGCATACTTATTAATGTGTATTGTTACACACACACACGCACGCACGCGCGCGAATTTTACAGGCTTTCGATCTAAAGCAAGAGTCGCATGGCCTCCAAGATATACGCCGCGCGCCGGCCCTCTCGGAAGCCATGAAAAGGCGAGACATATTTCTCACAATGCCTCACAGATGGCAGCACATTATCTAGCGTTTGCAGCGTTGGCTTGATATGTTTTCCTCTAGATGGACATAGTTGTCCATTTTTAGAGCTGTTTGAAAGTTCGTGTGTGTATTTAGCGGCGATGGCTGCACTATCCCGGCGTTTTTTCGACGTAGTTTGATGGCCTCGCGAATGCGCCTACCGTATGGGCTCGTTTTCGTCGTGACACCTGCCGAACAAAATGCGTCGAGACTCCTTTCACTACATGACATTTATGTAGTGTTTTTGTCCGAAGCAGCTGCAAGCAACATCGTGGCTTTGTGGTAAGACACCTGCTTGCCACGCGAACGGCCCGGGTTCGATCTTCATTGGGACCAAATATTTTATCGTTTATTTTATTTGCTACTTTCTCGATTTTTCGCTCACGGATGATTTTTCGCTCACAACCAACGCTACCGACGCCGACAGCGGAATTTCTGCAACACGAGCTCTCTAACGCTACCGCGTTAACAAAGAGTGTGTGGAGAGTACTCGTTGAGTGCGGACGTTTCTTCTGCTTCAGCACTTGGCGCCAAACCGCGTGTTCGGGCTGGCTGGTGTCCCCGCCGGTCTTCGCCTGCTGCTGCGCCGGGACTACCAGCCCGCACCACAGCAATCATGTTTCCCGACGTATTGCCAGATGGCGTCCATATCTCATGCAGCGCCTTTTCTATCATCTTTAGACGACATTTGCAGCAAAGCACGCAGACACGCGGCCAATTTTAGTCCCTGGATTACCTGCGCTGCACCGCCAATGGAGCCAAATGTTGGCGAGGGCGCTTACTGCAGGTTAACGAACAGAAACCTCAGTTTTGCTCTAGCCACATCGACAGTTGTGCAGTCGATTGCATTACGAATATTAGATAATATTCGAATAATTTCTAAAAGGGTGATTGAAGCTTTGTCTTCGGCGCAGACTCTTTAAGCTATCATCCGTCACACAAGCTTGCGCTGTAAGAGCGAGCGACAACATTTATAATTTTTTGCATGCACTCCTCTTGAGTAAGTTTCATCAGGCGTTCGAGCCTAAACCGTAAACGACTGCGTTTTATTTCAGCGTAACAAAACGCGGTAATCTGCGTCGAGCGCAAGAGAAACGCCGGAATATCTGTGCGTATGTTGCTTTATTCGCTCAATGCAGTCAATAATGCTAATATATAAGTTTACTACAGCAATATTTACTATACCTGATCCACCATGGGACACGGTTCACTGGCATCTATTGTTACAGAAGTAGAAAGGCTCTAAAATTTTACCAGCGACGCTGTTAGAGTCGGCCGTAAAATGTCCATGGTCACCAGAAAAGTATCATCATCATGAACGGGTATGTGCCACAATAATTGGGTCAATCCCACTACTCAACACTGGTTCACTAAAAATGAGGGAGGCAACAGTTTGCCCGAGAAATGGCTGCGAAGCGGCAGCGGCAAACCGAAGACTCTGAGTACGTACAAGGAAAGAAATAAATATAAAGAGATAAATTTTAGGGGAAGAAATTTCTTCGCGAGGCGAGATTCAAACACGCCTACACACCATCCGAGGGCGAGCGGCTAGCCGAGCACAGAATAACCTTGTATAGTGCAGTATAGCAAGGGGGTGCGAAAGGGAAGTTATGGAGAGGAGGACAGATATGAGGGTAAGGAGGAGGATGGAGAAGAGAGGAGAGAGTGAAACATACGATAGAAAGAGAGAAACACTGAGAACGAAAGACAGAAAGAAATAGATGGAGAGAAAGAGTGAGAATCAAGGAAAGAGAAGAAAAGATCTAGAGAGCGAGAGAAAGAGGTGCTTTCAGCTCCCCTTATTTCTGAGATGAGATGCCTGAGCGCCGCTGCAAACTTCCTTGAAATGTGGCAAGGGTTACACTCTCCTGCTTTATAGCTTTTTTCTTTCCGAGCAACAATTACCAACAGCGACACGCGCCACCGCTGGACATCACGTCAACGCTAACCCCTCAAAACTAACACACCAAGGATGACAAGGCGCCTTTGACAAAGATAGGTCCTCCTATCGAAACGTCGGCCGGCCCGTCTGAGGCACACGGGCGAACACTCACGCACCTATAGTCCGAGTTCTTCAGTACAGTAGAGTTTGCACTCAACAGAAACGTTTGCAAAACATATTCACACAAGCGAAATTCCCACACACAGTGTAAAGGTTTGCCGAGATGTTTTCACGACCGATCATAAGCCACTTGGAAAGAGTCTCCTATGTTCATTGCTCTAACTGCAACGATTATCTTTTCAGAGAAAATTCTGAAGAAACACGAAAATACAAGAAACGTGTAGCCAGGAATCATCATCGTCATCATTGTCAGCCCGTTCAGGTCCACTTCAGGACGAAGGCGTCTCCCAACGATTTCCAGTTTAGCCTATCCTGTGCAAACTGATTCCATTTTATCCACGCGAACTTCTTAGTCTCGTCACTCCATCTAACTCTCTACCTTCCCCGACTGCGTTTCGCATTCCTTGGTAACCATTCTGTTCCTTTTACTGTCAATCTGTTATCTGTTCTACGCACTGCGTGGGCAGTCTAGATCCACTGCTTTCGCTTGAGGTCAGCTGGGATGTCTGCTACCCATGTTTGTTCCCTGACCCATTCTGCCGTACCCCGATTTCTTAAATGTTGCTCCTATCATTTACGTTTCATTGCACGCTACGCGGTCTTCAGCTTTTTCTCTACACTCTAAGAAAAAAGGTGTCCTTTCACTCTTCTTTGCTACACATGTGACTCTCCTATGTTGACTCTGTGTAGGACTCTCTTTAGGACTCTACGTTGACTCTCTTTAGGAGAGTCGTAGGACGCACGACTCTTCAAAAGAGAGTCAACGTGACTCTCTAAAAAGAGTTATGCATCCCACGACTCTCCTAAACAGAGTCAGCGTGCCTCTATAAAAGGGAGTTATACATGGGAGAGTCGAATGTGTAGCAAAGAGGACACCTTTTTATCTCAGAGTGTAGTTGCTTTTACAGCAGAAATGTTATGCTCGAGGTTGGCCGTGTGCCGCAAATAGAAAATTATCATTAATCGGCACGCGTTCAATCACCGCCACTGCACTGAGTACAGATGGCTAACAAGAGAAGCTGAAATGGGTAGCCCCTAATAGCGATCTATATATAGTATTGTACAACAAAGGGTGGGAACGAGAGAGGTGAGAAGGTAAAAGGATAGTCGTGTCAGGAGCAGCCAGGATCCACCAACTCTGCTGTGATCGAGCCTTCCGCGACTTAGTGCAAGCTGTGCTAAACTATGTTTTCCTCCATGTTTCAGCCCTATATGTTAGAACACATATGGAGCCTAGGATACCGTTTCACAATAATGCGAATAAAATTTTTATCAGATTGACTACCTTTGTGATATTCCTGATTGTTCTTTGTTACTGTTGCGTATTCGTCTGCTGGCCAGCAAGTGCGGCGTCTTCTGCTACTGCTGCGCCGGTGCAGAGCAGACGACGCCAGGCAAGCCAAGCTGGCGCCCAGCGAAACTCCGAGGTTATCCGCGAAGCCGCCGGGGTTTAGCCCGGGGTAGGGCCCTCGGAGGCTTATACATCTTCTTTCTCAACTACTCGGCCAAGCAAGCCCTCGCCACGGATGGGGAGAACAGATCGAGTAAAAATAAAGAAACACCGACAACATTCGAAGCTTCCATCTCTCTCTTGCTCAGTGTTCCGTTATATGTACTTTCCTCTCCTAAGCCTTCTCTTAAGGACGCGACAGGAAAACGGCGCTTGAAGTCTTTTTCTCGTTCCAAACGTCGGAAATGAGCGCCTGCTTTTGACACCTGTAGGGCGCTTGATTCGCGGTCTAGTTCGCTTCTTTTTATTCGTAATTTCTAACACTGATGGTAGCCACCTCAATAAAAAGAGCGGAGTCCAAGCGAAGCAAAGCAGTGTCTCTATTTGTTTCAAGGCGTAATGACGAAATACATATGGAAACAAAAGCAAAAAAAATTCTTTGCAGATTCAAAGCACCTGTAGCAATCTATGGACGTGAAGCTTTAGGGAGAGCTGTCAAGTCCACTCTATAATAACTTCAGACCCAATGCGCATGCTGGGGACAATGTCAACTGACGCTATCGTAAATACGTATATTTCATTTCATTATTGTTTTCATCCTTGCTAGTATAATCAAGGTTGAGCGTCATCTGCAAGCATGTCAACCCTGGTTTTCCGTCTTGCCATAACCTCTAGCAGACTATTTTGTAAGCACTCTTATTTTATATAAAATAGTACATCAATTCTCATCAGTTGCGATAAAATATGTAGGGAAGTAAATGCGATGTGAGCATTTTGTAGTTAATTTTATGTCGTGTAACGCGTAATCCCAAATAATGCGAATACCCCACACATCTTTATTGCGATATAATATCTACTTTTATGATCTCCGCTGCTGATGAGTTATGAAAATAAGTGCTACCACCATGAAATGTCACTCTGTGTACTGTGAGATATACGCAATGTTTGGAGTGTTTTGTGCATAGGGTGTTGTGGACGTGCATGTTCAGAGAGATGAACGGACACATAAGTAAAATCTACTCCATGTGTCATTGTACTCGCTTCTTCATACCTTCAGTATTTCTTGCTTCGCGTGGGCACACATTCGTTTAGAATGTTCGCCGGGAGAAGGCCTATACGAATTCATCTCGGCATGTGGGCAACTATAATATTACTAGGGAAAAATTCTTTTAAAAAACTGAGGCTACAGGGTGTTTCAGCTTACTTTCTCCGAGCATTACAGAAACAAAAATATGCGCTACGCGTGTCGCATTGCCCCAATACTGATTTCAGCCGGCTGCAGCTCGTCCGGCTGTCTTTTTGTTTCAATACTCCAAATTGGGCGGAGTACTTTCCATAATATACTTTCCATAATACTTCATAATAACCAAAATTTAATTATTTGTATAATTAGCAACTCTAGTGAAAAATATTCAACTCAGGAAATGCAGCTTTTGTTCCGAAAGTTCGGAATATTTTATGCATGCTAAGATAACTGCCGATGCGATAAGCTGGGTAATTAACGAAGATTGCTTGGCTAACCTTCAAAACAGGAACTAACAAAAAATATTTAATAGAAAAGTTGTAACGTTTGTTCAGCAAATTCGATTTATTTCATCTATGCTAAGATTACTGACCTATTTAACTGTTTTCCAGCTTTTCTTGAGACTGCGTGAAGTCAGAAGTCTACTTGGCGCCAGTTTGATAAAACACCCTGTATATCTGATCAGCAAGCACTGTTTTATGAAGACATCTGTGTACGCGTGCCGATAGATGTATCTTCGAGAGGCAGCATTGTGCGTACGTGTTTCTCTAATACAACTGCTCATCCGACAAGAATCAATCGATTTCTGTAACCACGCTTTGCATTCCTGGAGATCAATTATTATATATTAAAATCTAAATGTGAATAGCAAATACTGCAACGCAACGTTTACGTAACACTATTGCATAGGACAGATTTATTTGCACAAAATTCAAAGTCATCATCTGCGCGATTATTGAAAAGTAAATGACATTAAAACTACAGATCGCCGCATTCCGTCAAAGCAACGCTTACGCATATAAAAAATGGTCATATCAGTGGACAAAAATTCGGTGCTACACGTCAAGTTATTATAATAATGAAGTGGACGGTGGAATGACCGCCGCCGTAGCTCAGTGGCAGAGCATCGGACGCGTTATTCGAAGGTCGCAGGTTCGGTCCCTGCCGGCGGCGAGTTATCTTTTCGTCCACTTTACTTTCTTCACATCTGCATCATAATTACCACAAATAACATCCCCTATACTTTCCGTGGCATTATTGTCCGTTAGCTCTCATTATTATTGTGTCTAACAAAGAAAAACGAGCCCTCAAAATTCATCTTCTTTCCTTCACGTCAAGTTATTGCAATACATGAAAGAACATACATATGCTACATTTATATACACTCAACGCATCAACCCACCTGCATTCAATATGTGAACAGGAGATCGTAATTATTATTTAAAGGATGAGTCCATAACATTCGCGTCTATTATTACTATGATTAGTATGGCAACGTTGTTTCAGAAACTGCTGTTTCACGCGGTATTTGAGGTTACCAACTGTCGGTATAATAATAAAATAGCTTGCAAAATATTTACAGATCAGGGCCATGGAGGGCAGTAGACAAGCAAAATTTTGCTTCGAAAGCAAACACTGTCTTCCGTCTTCGTGAGAAGTAATTACGGCCTGTAGTAAACACCACCTGTGCCAGGACTCTTCCTGAGATGTGTGTTTGTTTGTGGGTATTCTTGCGTGCCTTCTATGCTTCTATTATTACGTCGCCCGTATTTCCCATCGACATAATTCAACTGTTCTATATATAACCAAACACTGCCATGAAGTGTTCTCTTTAGTTTTTGGTTTTCGTTTTTATATCCGTCATTTGTACGCATTAGCATGCTTCACGAGGCGTTATGGCAAAGTACGTCAGTAAATCCGATAAAACAGCTCCCGCCCATCCTTCACCTGGCAATTTTTCTCGGGCTCCGGTACTCTTTACGCTGTTGTTACCTCGGAAGTACTGGTGCGCGTTTTTATGTATATTTCGAAGTACTTTATGGGAATGTAAATGGGCTTACAGAAACCATCTTTGGATGCACCAAAAATAAAAAAGAACATATTGGTGTACTGAAAGAAGGGCTAAATCAACTGGTTGAAAAGTAAAGGAGGACGTAATAACTATACTGTCAAAATATAATGAATGCTAAGTACAAACAAGAAGATTTGTTTGAAAGAAAAAAAATTATGGTGAATACGCACTAACGGTGCCAAGCCTGAAGCAAGAGCACAGCTGGGTGGCCTTCCTTGTTTCTCCTTACTTCTTTCTTTCCTTTTTCTCTTTCTATCTGTTTGTTTTATCTATTTTTCTATCTGTTTCTATTCCTTTCTTTTTCTCTATTTATTTCTCTTTCTTCCCTTTCCTTTGTAGAGAATGACACGCACACAGCGTTGCAAGTGTAGTCGAACTGATAGTTTCCTGAGCGTACGCCGTAAAGACCGAATCACGAGACTAATGTTGCCAGACCACCTGGGCGCCGGCCCCCTACCGGTACATCTTCCTTCCTCTGGAGAACAGAAGGGTATCATAGTCCCGCACGTAGCCTTCGCACTCGAGTAGAGCATCGTAAAGGCGGAGCTTGTTTGAGATAAGTACTCTACTTATCTCAGAAAACCATCAAGGCAGTAGTAGCAAAACATTCAATGATGTTGGCCTGTCACAGATTACCGCTCGAAGTGTGTACAGGTGGAGGTCCTCAAATTACCTCTCGAGAGTTCAGGGCGTTCAGAGAGAAGCGTGATTTTTCCTCTTGGATAAGGCGCAAAGTTTTGCCCCAACGCTGGGCATCTTCTCGGTTCATGAACCCTTCGGTAGCATAACCGCACCGACCGCGAATTGCGTTTCTCTCCGACATTCCCGACGATCCAGTGACACGGTGCACGTTCACTTCGCCGCTGGCAGCGTTTTCAAGAGTCCCGGTTTGCAACGCCGCACACCTCCGCCACTTTGCAAACTCTATAGATTCTTCTTGCGCAGAAGCCATTTTTTTTTAATTTTAAGAAATTTTTCTTAATTCACTGTTGATTGTTCATACAACCTCAATTACAACCAGCAGATACTGAAGACAAGGAAGAAATTTTTTCCCTTCTTATATTCCCTTCTGATGTTCCCTTCTCGTGTTCTTTAGTGATTCGACCGATTTGCTTGACTTGCAGTTTTATTATGCTGCAGCATAATTCGCAGTATCATGCTGCACTTATTAAATACATTGCGGAGAACCTGCATCCCAGAAAAAGAGTATTCCAGAATCTGTATTCTTGTATATGTGTTCCTGTATCTCGATTTGTGTATCTGTATTCCGGGATACGTTTTTCGTCTTCTTGCAAAATTATCTCCGAGATATGGCGTTACGTCAAGAATAAAGGTATCTCAGCATCCAAATTCTAGGCTTCCAGCATATGTATTTCTATATCTGTATCCCGGAATACTTCGCTCGGTATCTCTACCCAGCCCCGATACGCCGCAATTTTCCCGCTTCGTACCGTTTAGCTGCGCAAATTTGCGCTTCCAAGCGAACGGTGAAGATGCATGGAGGGAAGAACCAAGTGAGGAGGGAAGGCGGAGAGTGGGAAGGCGCGCCGCGTTGGGCCGCGGAAACGCAACAAGCCTCGCGCTGCGCACACAGGTGGAAGAGGAGGAGAGCAGGCGATGGCTGACTTCCCACACAAAGAAGGAAAAGACATAACAAGCTCAAGACAGATGACATCACGCAGGCAAGGTTGAAAGGTGGGGTGAAGGGAAGTGCGCCGCGTTGTGGCTAGAAAGCAACACTCGGAGCCAGAATAATCCCCGCGCTCTTTTCCTCTCCTCCTCTTAGCTATTCCCGGGCGCATGAGAGCCTGACCCGCAGCTGCTCGAAGGGCGACCTTGACCGATCAGGCTTTAGCCGGTCTACGTAGCTCGCTTTACACTTCTTGCTTTACAGCGAAAGCTGTTAGAGATGCCATTTCACCGGCCGTTTTTGGCGCCGTATTGTCCGCCGCCGCCGCCGCCGCCGCCGCTGCCGCCGCCGCCGCCGCCGCCGGTGTCCGTAACCAGTATCGCTCGAAATAAGAAAAAAAACGAAATAAGAAAAACTCCAGGATGGAACGAGGTTCGAACCTGGGTCCTCTGCGTGTGAGCCCAGTATTCAACCTCTGAGCCATGCCGGTGGTTGAAACTGCTTTGCAAAAAGGTCCTATACAGGCTTCGTGTCGGGAACGAACCACATTAGCATATGCAATATAGCGTGGTAGAAAGTAAAATAGCACCAAGCTCCGCACAACGCGAAT
>NC_051182.1:119178825-119202003 GCF_013339695.2 Rhipicephalus sanguineus | reverse complement strand
CGTAATCCCAAATAATGCGAATACCCACACATCTTTATTGCGATATAATATCTACTTTTATGATCTCCGCTGCTGATGAGTTATGAAAATAAGTGCTACCACCATGAAATGTCACTCTGTGTACTGTGAGATATACGCAATGTTTGGAGTGTTTTGTTGCATAGGGTGTTGTGGACGTGCATGTTCAGAGAGATGAGACACATAAGTAAAATCTACTCCATGTGTCATTGTACTCGCTTCTTCATACCTTCAGTATTTCTTGCTTCGCGTGGGCACACATTCGTTTAGAATGTTCGCCGGAGAAGGCCTATACGATTCATCTCGGCATGGGGCAACTATAATATACTAGGGAAAAATTCTTTTAAAAAACTGAGGCTACAGGGTGTTTCAGCTTACTTTCTCCGAGCATTACAGAACAAAAATATGCGCTACGCGTGTCGCATTGCCCCAATACTGATTTCAGCCGGCTGCAGCTCGTCCGGCTGTCTTTTTGTTTCAATACTCCAAATTGGGCGGAGTACTTTCCATAATATACTTTCCAAATACTTCATAATAACCAAAATTTAATTATTTGTATAATTAGCAACTCTAGTGAAAAATATTCAACTCAGGAAATGCAGCTTTTGTTTCCGAAAGTTCGAATTTTTATGCATGCTAAGATAACTGCCGATGCGATAAGCTGGGTAATTAACGAAGATTGCTTGGCTAACCTTCAAAACAGGAACTAACAAAAAATATTTAATAGAAAAGTTGTAACGTTTGTTCAGCAAATTCGATTTATTTCATCTATGCTAAGATTACTGACCTATTTAACTGTTTTCCAGCTTTTCTTGAGACTGCGTGAAGTCAGAAGTCTACTTGGCGCCAGTTTGATAAAACACCCTGTATATCTGATCAGCAAGCACTGTTTTATGAAGACATCTGTGTACGCGTGCCGATAGATGTATCTTCGAGAGGCAGCATTGTGCGTACGTGTTTCTCTAATACAACTGCTCATCGACAAGAATCAATCGATTTCTGTAACCACGCTTTGCATTCCTGGAGATCAATTATATATATTAAATCTAAATGTGAATAGCAAATACTGCAACGCAACGTTTACGTAACACTATTGCATAGGACAGTTATTTGCACAAAATTCAAAGTCATCATCTGCGCGATTATGAAAAGTAAATGACATTAAACTACAGATCGCCGCATTCCGTCAAAGCAACGCTTACGCATATAAAAAATGGTCATATCAGTGGAAAAAAATTCGGTGCTACACGTCAAGTTATTATAATAATGAAGTGGACGGTGGAATGACCGCCGCACGTAGCTCAGTGGCAGAGCATCGGACGCGTTATTCGAAGGTCGCAGGTTTCGGTCCCTGCCGGCGGCGGAGTTATCTTTTCGTCCACTTTACTTTCTTCACATCTGCATCATAATTACCACAAATACATCCCCTATACTTTCCGTGGCATTATTGTCCGTTAGCTCTCATTATTATTGTGTCTAACAAAGAAAAACGAGCCCTCAAAATTCATCTTCTTTCCTTCACGTCAAGTTATTGCAATACATGAAAGAACATACATATGCTACATTATATTACACTCAACGCTCAACCCACCTGCATTCAATATGTGAACAGGAGATCGTAATTATTATTTAAAGGATGAGTCCATAACATTCGCGTCTATTATTACTATGATTAGTATGGCAACGTTGTTTCAGAAACTGCTGTTTCACGCGGTATTTGAGGTTACCAACTGTCGGTATAATAATAAAATAGCTTGCAAAATATTTACAGATCAGGGCCATGGAGGGCAGTAGACAAGCAAAATTTTGCTTCGAAAGCAAACACTGTCTTCCGTCTTCGTGAGAAGTAATTACGGCCTGTAGTAAACACCACCTGTGCCAGGACTCTTCCTGAGATGTGTGTTTGTTTGTGGGTATTCTTGCTGCCTTCTATGCTTCTATTATTACGTCGCCCGTATTTCCCATCGACATAATTCAACTGTTTCTATATATAACCAACACTGCCATGAGTGTTCTCTTAGTTTTTGGTTTTCGTTTTTATATCCGTCATTTGTACGCATTAGCATGCTTCACGAGGCGTTATGGCAAAGTACGTCAGTAAATCCGATAAAACAGCTCCCGCCCATCCTTCACCTGGCAATTTTTCTCGGGCTCCGGTACTCTTTACGCTGTTGTTACCTCGGAAGTACTGGTGCGCGTTTTTATGTATATTTCGAAGTACTTTATGGGAATGTAAATGGGCTTACAGAAACCATCTTTGATGCACCAAAAATAAAAAAGAACATATTGGTGTACTGAAAGAAGGGCTAAATCAACTGGTTGAAAAGTAAAGGAGGACGTAATAACTATACTGTCAAAATATAATGAATGCTAAGTACAAACAAGAAGATTTGTTTTGAAAGAAAAAAAATTATGGTGAATACGCACTAACGGTGCCAAGCCTGAAGCAAGAGCACAGCTGGGTGGCCTTCCTTGTTTCTCCTTACTTCTTTCTTTCCTTTTTCTCTTTCTATCTGTTTGTTTTATCTATGTTCTATCTGTTTCTACTTCCTTTCTTTTTCTCTATTTATTTCTCTTTCTTCCCTTTCCTTTGTAGAGAATGACACGCACACAGCGTTGCAAGTGTAGTCGAACTGATAGTTTCCTGAGCGTACGCCGTAAAGACCGAATCACGAGACTAATGTTGCCAGACCACCTGGGCGCCGGCCCCCTACCGGTACATCTTCCTTCCTCTGGAGAAACAGAAGGGTATCATAGTCCCGCACGTAGCCTTCGCACTCGAGTAGAGCATCGTAAAGGCGGAGCTTGTTTGAGATAAGTACTCTACTTATCTCAGAAAACCATCAAGGCAGTAGTAGCAAAACATTCAATGATGTTGGCCTGTCACAGATTACCGATCGAAGTGTGTACAGGTGGAGGTCCTCAAATTACCTCTCGAGAGTTCAGTGGCGTTCAGAGAGAAGCGTGATTTTCTCCCTCTTGGATAAGGCGCAAAGTTTTTGCCCCAACGCTGGGCATCTTCTCGGTTCATGAACCCTTCGGTAGCATAACCGCACCGACCGCGAATTGCGTTTCTCTCCGACATTCCCGACGATCCAGTGACACGGTGCACGTTCACTTCGCCGCTGGCAGCGTTTTCAAGAGTCCGGTTTTGCAACGCCGCCACCTCCGCCACTTTGCAAACTCTATAGATTCTTCTTGCGCAGAAGCCATTTTTTTTTAATTTAAGAAATTTTTCTTAATTCACTGTTGATGTCATACAACCTCAATTACAACCAGCAGATACTGAAGACAAGGAAGAAATTTTTCCCTTCTTATATTCCCTTCTGATGTTCCCTTCTCGTGTTCTTTAGTGATTCGACCGATTTGCTTGACTTGCAAGTTTTATTATGCTGCAGCATAATTCGCAGTATCATGCTGCACTTATTAAATACATTGCGGAGAACCTGCATCCCAGAAAAGAGTATTCCAGAATCTGTATTCTTGTATATGTGTTCCTGTATCTCGATTTGTGTATCTGTATTCCGGGATACGTTTTTCGTCTTCTTGCAAAATTATCTCCGAGATATGGCGTTACGTCAAGAATAAAGGTATCTCAGCATCCAAATTCTAGGCTTCCAGCATATGTATTTCTATATCTGTATCCCGGAATACTTCGCTCGGTATCTCTACCCAGCCCCGATACGCCGCAATTTTCCCGCTTCGTACCGTTTAGCTGCGCAATTTGCGCTTCCAAGCGAACGGTGAAGATGCATGGAGGTAGAACCAAGTGAGGAGGGAAGGCGGAGAGGGGAAGGGCGCACCGCGTTGGGCCGCGGAAACGCAACAAGCCTCGCGCTGCGCACACAGGTGGAAGAGGAGGAGAGCAGGCGATGGCTGACTTCCCACACAAAGAAGGAAAAGACATAACAAGCTCAAGACAGATGACATCACGCAGGCAAGGTTGAAAGGTGGGGTGAAGGGAAGTGCGCCGCGTTGTGGCTAGGAAGAGCAACACTCGGTGAGCCAGAAATAATCCCGCCGCTCTTTTCTTCTCCTCCTCTTAGCTATTCCCGGGGCCGCATGAGAGCCCTGACCCGCAGCTGCTCGAAGGGCGACCTTGACCGATCAGGCTTTAGCCGGTCTACGTAAGCTCGCTTTACACTTCTTGCTTTTACAGCGAAAGCTGTTATGAGATCATTTCACCGGCCGTTTTTGGCGCCGTAGTTGTCCGCCGCCGCCGCCGCCGCTGCCGCCGCCGCCGCCGCCGCCGGTGTCCGTAACCAGTATCGCTCGAAATAAGAAAAAAAAACGAAATAAGAAAAAACTCCAGGATGGAACGAGGTTCGAACCTGGGTCCTCTGCGTGTGAGCCCAGTATTCAACCTCTGAGCCATGCCGGTGGTTGAAACTGCTTTGCAAAAAGGTCCTATACAGGCTTCGTGTCGGGAACGAACCACATTAGCATATGCAATATAGCGTGGTAGAAGAGTAAAATAAGCACCAAGCGTCGCACAACGCGAATTCTATAACCAGGCGTCACACAATGCGAATTGCGCAACGAGTAGGTTGTTGATTGCTTCCAACCCATTACAAAGGTCTCTGCCATAATTCTTCGTCGCCATCAGGCACAGCATCACAAAGTGCGCATAATGCCTTGGATGCGTTTAGCAGATAGCACGGCTCTCCGTAGAATGACGAAAAAATGGCACATTGCCTGCTGCCCTACTTCTCAAAAATTACAATGATTTATAGCGTAGTGGGTTCCTCGCAAGTGCACTTGTATTGGTTGCCAAGGAAGCCCATAAGCGCGTGATCCATTTCCTCGGGGTCTCAGTAAAGTTCTTCGCACCCCTCGCCCATCTCTCTCCCACGTCAGCGTATGTTATACAGCATGACGGCAGAGGGAAATAGCGACCGGGCGTCACCAGTGCAAATTACATACCTGGTGGGCCGTTTAAAGCTTCCAACCCATTACAAAGGGCTGAGCCGTAATTCTTCATCGTCATCAGTCGTCGCGTCAACGAAAGTGCACATAATCCCTTACGGACGTGTAGCTAGTGCCTCGCTTCTCCGCAGAATGACGAATAATGGCTTAGTAGGCGCTTCCCAACTTCACGAAAATTTGATTTATGGCGTAGTGGGTACCTTTCTAGTGTACTTGTATTGTAGCCCCAAGAGAGCTTACAACGGGCTCTTGAAACGCCGCTCTTCCAGCTTTCGCTGTGACTGTGCTGCGGTTTCAGCGCAGGCCTGGCGTTTTTTTCTTTGCTTTTTTTCGTTTTTGAGAGTCTGTTGAGATCACTGTGCCACATTTTCCTTTTCCCGGAACCCTGTTGAACAACCGCGGTCGCAGAAAGGAGTCACAGGAATGAATCTTGGAACTGCGGCAGGGTTTACAGAAATTTTCGTCGTCCTATCTATCTATCTATCTATCTATCTATCTATCTATCTATCTATCTATCTATCTATCTATCTATCTATCTATCTATCTATCTATCTATCTATCTATCTATCTATCTATCTATCTATCTATCTATCTATCTATCTATCTATCTATCTATCTAGCGGTCAGCAGGGGCATGTAATGCGCATCGAACGAGAACCGACGAAACAGGGAAAAGAATAAAAGCCAGAAAGCAAGAACATTTTTTTTTCTGCTGGGCGCAGGTGGTAAAAAGCGCGGACAAGGTCGCAGTATTATCGATCAGGCTCGTTTCTTTTTGTGACAGATATCCGCTTACGTGCCTTGCGGCTCGGACCCGGAGATTTCCTGGAAACGTGTCCTTTGGTTCCAGGACCCGTTTGTCATGTGCTTTGCTTTGATCTCTGCCTGTACGCCATCCGGGAAAAATAAGTGGCGACAACTGAACTGATGTTGCCTCTCTGTAGGAGGTTCACTATGTCAAAGGAACCAAGCCTTGCACGGCAATCTTCTTCTTAAGGACAGTGAATGCTACGTAGAAAGACGGTTATAGAGGGCGTAAACAAGCTCCCCGTTGCGCATGATCCGTATAGGATGGTACGTGTTGTTGCTGATATTGTTATAGTGGTTGCTGTTGCTGAAATGTTCGTTTATATAGCGTTATCGCGGAGTAAAGAAGCCCCGCAGTCACAACATCAGAAGCATAAAAGATGTTGCCGTCATCGTCGTCGTTTTCTGTTTTTGCTGCAGAATTTGTCTATCGTTATTGTACCGTAAACAAGCTCCGTATTCAAGAAATCACCGCTATAATGTGTGTTGCTGATGTTGTTGCTAAAATGTTTGATTAGCGTTATTGCGCCGTAGACAAGCTGCGTGTGCAAGAAATCACTGATATAATTTCTGTCGTTGTTCATAAGATGTTTGTTTAGCGTTGTTGCGCCATAACCAAGCTCCGTATACAAGAAATGACTAATA
The DNA here is from genome assembly GCF_013339695.2 of Rhipicephalus sanguineus. Classification (NCBI taxonomy): domain Eukaryota; kingdom Metazoa; phylum Arthropoda; class Arachnida; order Ixodida; family Ixodidae; genus Rhipicephalus; species Rhipicephalus sanguineus. Next base: position 119,195,607 of record NC_051182.1, on the reverse strand, counting down.
TAATATCTTTTTTGTTGTTGTTGAACTGTTTCTTTAGCGTTACTGCGCCGTGCAGGAGCTCCTTATGCAAAAAAACACTAATAGGTGTTGTTGTTGCCAAAATGTTTATTGTTATTGCGCCGCAAACAAGCTCCATATGCAAGAAATTACTAATGCAATCTTTGTCGTCGTTGTTGTTAAATTACTTAGCATTGTTGCGCCGTAAACAAGCTCCTTACTCAAAACATCATTATAATATAATGCGTGCTGTTGTTTTTGTTGGTGTTGCTAAAATGTTTGTATAGTGTTATTGCGCCTTAAACATGCACCTTATCTCAGGAATCCCTAATATAATGTGTTGTTGATGTTGAAATGTTTGCTTTTCGTTACTGTGCCGTAAGCAAGTTTCGTTTACAAGAAATCACTAATATAGTATGCATTTCTGGTGTTCTAATGTTTGTTTAGAGTTACTGCGCCGTACGCGAGCTCCTTATGCAAAACATCACTAATATGCGTCGTTGCTGTCTTTGCTAAAACTTTTGTTTCGTGTTATTGTGCCGTAAGCAAACTCCGTATGAAAGAAATCACTAATATGTGTTGTTGTTCAAATATATGTTTTTCATTATTTCGCCGTAAGTAAGCACCGTATACAAGAAATCACTAATATAATATGTGTCATTGTTGTTACAATGTTTGTTTATCGTTATTGTGCCTTAAGCAAGCTCTGTGTACAAGAAATCCTTAATATAATGTGTGGTGTTATTGTTGTTGAAATGGTTGTTTAGCGCTGTTGAGCCGCAAACAGGATACGTATGGGAGAAATCACAAATATGTGTTGTTGTTGTTGTTGCTGCTGTTGTTGTTGTTGTTGTTGTTGTTGTTGTTCAAGCGTTAGATCAGAGTTCTGGCTCGGTAAACAGGCTCCGTATGCAATAAATGACCAGTATAATATGTGTTGCTCTTATTCAACTGTTTGTTTAGCATTGCCGCGCCATAAACAAGCTCTGTGTGCAAGAAATCACTAATATAATATGTGTCGTTGTTGAAATGGTTGTTCAACTTTCTTGCGCCGCAAATAAGATCCGCGCGCAAAAAAAAAGAAAGGCATTTATACGGGTGTTTCAGCTAACTTGCGCCTCGTATTGCAAAAAGAAACACATGCGGTACGCGTGCGGAATTGGCCCAGTCTTGTTCTGAGCCGTACGCAGCACGTCAGGATATTTTATTCAATCTGCCAAGCGGGGTAGTTACCATAGTTTGCATAATTAAAATTTTAATTAATAACTCTAGCGAAAAAAAACGCCAGGCCTGCGCTGAAACCGCAGCACAGTCACAGCGAAAGCTGGAAGAGCGGCGTTTCAAGAGCCCGTTGTAAGCTCTCTTGGGGCTACAATACAAGTACACTAGAAAGGTACCCACTACGCCATAAATCAAATTTTCGTGAAGTTGGGAAGCGCCTACTAAGCCATTATTCGTCATTCTGCGGAGAAGCGAGGCACTAGCTACACGTCCGTAAGGGATTATGTGCACTTTCGTTGACGCGACGACTGATGACGATGAAGAATTACGGCTCAGCCCTTTGTAATGGGTTGGAAGCTTTAAACGGCCCACCAGGTATGTAATTTGCACTGGTGACGCCCGGTCGCTATTTCCCTCTCCCGTCATGCTGTATAACATACGCTGACGTGGGAGAGAGATGGGGGAGGGGTGCGAAGAACTTTACTGAGACCCCGAGGAAATGGATCACGCGCTTATGGGCTTCCTTGGCAACCAATACAAGTGCACTTGCGAGGAACCCACTACGCTATAAATCATTGTAATTTTTGAGAAGTAGGGCAGCAGGCAATGTGCCATTTTTCGTCATTCTACGGAGAGCCGTGCTATCTGCTAAACGCATCCAAGGCATTATGCGCACTTTGTTGATGCTGTGCCTGATGGCGACGAAGAATTATGGCAGAGACCTTTGTAATGGGTTGGAAGCAATCAACAACCTACTCGTTGCGCAATTCGCATTGTGTGACGCCTGGTTATAGAATTCGCGTTGTGCGACGCTTGGTGCTTATTTTACTCTTCTACCACGCTATATTGCATATGCTAATGTGGTTCGTTCCCGACACGAAGCCTGTATAGGACCTTTTTGCAAAGCAGTTTCAACCACCGGCATGGCTCAGAGGTTGAATACTGGGCTCACACGCAGAGGACCCAGGTTCGAACCTCGTTCCATCCTGGAGTTTTTTCTTATTTCGTTTTTTTTTCTTATTTCGAGCGATACTGGTTACGGACACCGGCGGCGGCGGCGGCGGCGGCGGCGGACAACTACGGCGCCAAAAACGGCCGGTGAAATGATCTCATAACAGCTTTCGCTGTAAAAACTTCAAAGCAAAAGTCCTAGCACTTGTTCTGAAACGTCGGAATATTCCCTTCGTGCTAAGTTAACTGCCAATTCGATAAGCTGAGTAATGAACAAAGGTGACCTAATTGGTCTTTATAATAGTAGCTCTAACGAAAAATAATTAATTGAAAAGTTACAAAGTATGTATAGCAACATCGGATTACATCATCTATTCTAAAATAGCGGCCCTGCTTAATTTTTTCCGGCTTTTCTTTACAAGCGCGAAATTAAAATTTTTACTTGGCGCAAGTTAGCTGGAGTATCCTGTATAATATGTGTTCTTGTTGCTGTCGAAATATTTGTTTAGCGCTATTGCGCTGTTAACAAGCTCTGTATCCAAAATCACTGGTGTAATGTGATATATAAATGCATACTCACGAACTTACATGAAAGGGGGTTGGACCCCTCCCCACTCTTTCGAAATAAATTTTCGCCTACGCCGCTGACCTACATCATCGAACGACAAGCGCAATATACTTAGTCCAGTTAGTTCAATTGAATGTTGTCTTTAATATATGTGTTTTCCGTACTCTCAGAATGGAACTAAACATAAAGACCAACATAGTTGACCATGCAAAAAACAGAAAGGTCTGAGCGCAAGCTTTATGTAAGTACGTCAACTGCGCATCGATATTTGTGGCGTTCTTTATATTAGTTTCCTTTTTTTTTTGCGCGTTGCACCGACACTCCGAAAACAACTATTGAATCCCGGTAAGTCCCCGAAGAGGCCAGAACTTTCCAGTAAAAAGCAATCCACTCTTTCCCGAATCCACTCAACTTGCATGTGTGTACCACTATAAAGAAGGCAGGTCGTGGTATTGGCGTTTCGCAACCAATCCTCCCCCTCCCCTACACCTCCTCTCCCAGGGGGGGGGGAGGTGTGGCGTTGTCAAAAACCTTTCTCGCGAACAATGCTTGGGCCAAGTTGTGCCGCGTTTTAGCATATACATAGAATTCTCGCGAGGTTTTGACGCTGCGCGCGAGTGCGCTCGTGTCAGGTGCCGGCATTCTTCGAAATTCTAGAACCTCAACAACGAAGGGAAGAAAAGCATTTCCGCTTTCTTCCTGGTCGGCTCAAAATGGCATCTCTTTCATTTTGTAATCGATGGATAAGGGCAAAAAATATGGTTGATCTCTCCATCGTAGGAATCGGTATAACACGAAATTTAAATGTGTCTTCACAGAAGTATGTAAATGTTTATTGTGCACGGAGAGCTTCCACAATGTCTGTTGGTGTTTGGCGGCTATAGCACCGTTTGGTGCGGATGTATTTACGCTGACGACTGGTGGCACATCTTCAACCCGAAGACTAACGCCAATGGTCATGTTAAACCTTTGTGGTAGCTGAAGTAGTTAGCACACACCTGGGCACAGCATATGCGGAATCGCACGCAAAAAAAAAGCATCAAGAAGCACAAACCAGTAGTACTCGGTAGGCACTCATTCAAATACGCGTCGTCATTCTTCCGCTATCGCGAGTCAGGTAAAAAATAATAAACGCTTGCTCTCTCGCTCTTACAATGCAAGCTCGTGTGATGAACGATAGCTTAAAGAGTCTGCGCCAAAGACAAAGCGTTCAATTGCTGCTTTGCTAACTATTCGAATACTGCCAATATTCGTAATGTAATTGATTGCATAAACGTTGACGTGAGCAGAGCAAGCTTGAAGTTTGTGTACTCTAACGTGCAGTAAGCGCCGCCATTAACATTTGGCTCCATTGACGGTGGATCCTCGATGTACATTTCAGTGTTCGCCAAATTAAGAGCGGCCTACCTCTTCCCTCGTACGAGCACAGAAAGGTTAATGTCGTGCAATTATTTAATGCGGAAGCACTTTACGCCGACTGAACCAGGAAACTGCTCATCCCTCTGGCATGTAAAACAATAATTGCCGTGAAGAAACAAACACATACATACAACTAAAAAAATTTTTCACCATCTCCCACTAAAGGAAACCATGCGGCGATGCGAAGGAGCGCATGGGTTGACTTAAAGTTCCGTTCATCACGGGCACCTTGCCCGATGTAAACGCGTCTTTGCATGGGGAGCACACCATCAATTCACTGTAGTTGCTGTTGCTGCTACTCGTCCCGAACTCTCGTTGGAGCACGCCACGCGGGTTCATCGCACGTCTGCAGAATCTCGTTCGCAACGCCATCACATGATTGCTGAGCGAGTGTAAGGGGGAGAGGCCACAGCGTCTTACCCAGCCCCTTACACATGCCCGAACGCGCTAGCGCGTGCCAGCACACGAGGTTTTGTCTGCGTTACGCCAAGCTAGGACAGCATACGGCATCCCGGGCCCCTAAAGTGCTCTGCACGTATCATCATCAACGCGGTCGATGAACAAGACGAAGGAGACTTCTCCTTAGCGCGAGCGCGCGCTCAATTTGTTACAGATGGCTATGGTAGGTTTTGGAAGGCGGACGGTCGCCAATGGAACTACGGACAAAGCCCAGCGCAAAAGCTGCTTCGCATCTAAAAAAACATGCTTGATTCTTCCGTCATAGGAATTGCTATAACACGAACGTGAACCGTTGCTTCACAGGAATATGGTTGATCGTTTATTGTACAGTGATGTATGAAGCTTGCACAATGTATATCGGTGTTTGGGACCTTTAGCGCCGTTTGACGTGGATGCGCAAACGTTCACGCCTGTTGGCACATCTCCATCTGATGACTAACGCCAAAATCCCGATTTAATCCTTGTGGTAAGCAGTTAACATACACCCGGACACAGCATATAATCAGTCCCGCGCAAAGATGGCATCAACAAGGGCATAATTTATTCACTGCTACTCGATATGCGCTCATGGAAAGCGTCGTCGTTTGAAGAGAGAAATGTCAAGGTGTGCGCTCTCCAATAATCGGATAACCTACACCTCTGCTCATGCATACAGTACCACACAGCGCTTCAGAAACGCGAGAGGCAGTGCTCTAGGTGTAGCCGTGAACGCGCGAAGGGGTTTCGCTTTCTGCTGGCGTGTCTCTCGCTGCACCAAAGCATTTACTCGCGCGACATTCGCCCATCGACGTCGTTGCCTTTCTGCGGCGATTAATGCAGCAGTTTTCTTTGTGGGTGTCATGCCACTCAACGCAGTAGGCGGCTGACAAAGGCCGTTGGTGCATGTGGAAGATTCACTGCGCTTGAGACGAGGCGACACACTCTGACACGACGCGAAAGACAGAGCGCATTGCTGCGCAGTCGCGCAATCGAATCACTGCGAACGCTGCGATGCACCTCAGTAGGAGGAGGCGGGGAGGTTATCATTTTTTAAAAGAAATGCGAGAGAAATTGGAAAGCCAGCCTCCGCTTCGTTGACACTACCGAAGCGTCCACTGTCGGTGTCCGCTAGTATCATGATGCAGTACTTCACATCACTGCTCCTAGGCCTCAACACTGCCTTTGCAAACCAAGAGCATCATGATGGGGAGAAGGTGTGAGAGATATAAGCCGCGCTTGTGAGCCTGTAAGCACGCGTGCTGCTTACGCAGTGCATACAGCGGCTGGCGCCTATCGTCACGGGCAGAGAGATCGTGGCTTCCACTCCCAGGTCATCCAAATAAATGAAACTTTTTCTTCTAGTTGTTCTTTGTCATCTGCATTTCACTGGTGTACTTCCGTGACGGTAGTACGTTTGGCGAGAGGACGACTACAGAGAGAGGGAACGAAATACACAGAAAGAGAAAGAAAGTGAATAAAGAGGGAAAAGATAGAGAAACATAGAAACAAATGTATAGACAGAAAGAGAAAGAGAAAATATAGGGAAAGAAAGGGAACAAAGAGAGAAGAAGATAGAAGGCGAGAGAACGACTAGAGAGAGAGAAAGACAGGCATATAAAGACAGGAAAGAGAAAAATAGACAGAAGGAAAGGGAAGAAAGAGAGAAAAGATAGAACGACAGAGATAATTTTTTCTCGAGGTTACTTGTCATTTCATGTAGCTGCAGAATTCATTGTTGCCTGGACACGAACGCATGAGCGTCGTTGTTGCCTGTAGCAACTTCGATGTTGCGCTGCTAAGGACGTGGATGAACGTCCAAGTTTCGTTATGAGAAAAGAGTTGGGAGTGAGCATTGCGCAGTGCAATAGAACTAAATAAAAAACAATGAAACAAAATAAGAAACAAATAAACAAAAGTAGTAGGCCATGCACGCACCCGGCAAGCTTCGCTTGTCCCCCTTTTCGTGATAGGGCAAGAGCTCCTAGACATATTTTTTTTTAATCACCTCAGCTACTATGATGCGCCCACCCGACAACCCGCCCGCAAGATCGCCTCCCATAAGGTTCCACCAACGGCTACTATATGCGGCATTATTGCGCTGAGTTAAACGTAAATTCTATAATACACCTGACCCGCGCATCCGCGGGCACATTTCGTGGCGAATACAGTTGCGCCTGTGCAGTATAGTTTATGAACAGCAACCAACAGAAAAGAAAAACCACACGTCAACATTCTCGCCTTCCTGGATCTGGGTTTTCTCGGCGTAATAAAGTTTTCTCTTTCTTTCTCGTTGCATATCGTAAATTAGGCCGAACAAAACCGATCACAGCACGACGGCCGGTGCATTCAAAACAGGGTTAGCACGCGGTATGTAGGTCACTGGACTGGGCACTCTATTAGGAGCCCTCGCCTCGTCTAGTTTTAATGCACCTTATTAGGGACTTGTTCCACTTAACACAGATATTCCCTAATCACTATGTAGTTGTGCATGGCACCCCAGCCCCTCTTGGCTCTATCCTACTACAAGACGTCGCCAATAATGCAGTTATCCGTTGCCTTCATTATAGTACTTCTTTCATCTGGCGTTCCTTTCTTTTTTCTTGTTGGTGACCTGCTTTGAGTCTCCAGTAATGCGGTTTATCGCAGTTGCACTCCCCCTATTACCGCTGCCTTGACGGGTCGAGCTCGTTAATTTTGGACGGTTCACGCGTGATAGGGTTAGGCACCCGTGCCTCGCGATAGAAGCGCCTTTAGCGCGACCCGGTTACCTCAGCAATTTTCGGGCCTGCTTAGCCGCCTGAACACTCCGAGAGTCTCTTAAGACTTGACCCACAAAGCCTCTATATAGATACGGTATCTAATTACGCGGTAACGTCGCTCGAATGGGAGATCGAGTGACCTAAAAGTGGCCTAATTTTCTCAAATGAGCCGATCGTAAGTAGAAATTTAGCCAGAACTATCGTTCGCTGGCCGGTATATATACCGACCTTATACGCTCTTAATCAGTTACGGCTTTATGTGCAGGCAGTAGAACGTCCAGTGGAAGGAAAAACGGTAGGCCTAACTGTAGCAGACAGGAAGGCAGCAGATGGGATCAGAGAACAAGAAAGAGGGGTAGCCGATATCCTGGTTAATATTAAGAGAAAAGAAAGTGGGCCTGGGCAGGTCACCTCGTGAGAAGCAAAGGTAGCCGATGGTCATATTGATAGCTTGCACGTGACGTCATGGACGCACGACATGGCTCCAACATGGTGGCTTAGATGACTTGAAGGCAGTATAATCACGTGGCGATTAACATGCTTCATTGTGACAAAGTTGTCGCTGGAATGTAATTGGGCCCCAGTCAATGAATAACGAAGGAACCAGCACGCGATGTAATGATAACAATAACGTGACGTCACAAAGATCAGGTCCCTCTATTTTGGTGCTCCAACGTGGCTGTCTCAGTGACGTCAGTGGAAGCTATCTATAGAGCGATGAGATTAATAACAAGAAATGGGAAGCGTGGCAGAGGACGGCAAAGGGTTAAGTGGAACGAAGAAATTAACAATTTTGGAGGCATAAAATGGAATCGGTTCGCTCAGGGCAGGGTGGGTTGGAGACCATTGGGAGATGCCTTTGTTCTTCAGTGAACGTAAGATATGGCTCTGATGACGATGATGGCCAGGAAATTAGGCAAGAGGTTTTCTCTCTCTCTGTCTAGCTATATCTGGCACATCACACAGGTTCTAATTAAGAGTGATAATATAACGCCTCAATAATCTGTGTACGCGTGAAAGAGAACGAGGTGATATGCCGTGGTAAACATCCTCCTCCTGGCGGCCAAGGCGTCGTGCTGCGAAGGTCTAGGACGCGGGTTCGGTTCCTAGCCACGGCGGTGCATTGTCTCAATAGGGGTGAAAGGTGTAAACTCTACGGGTACTTAACTTACGTTGTACCTTGAAGAAACTTCATGCGCTCGATATTATTTCGTAGTACTCCATACTCAAGCGCGCTTTTAAGTTTCAGCTTGTTTAACCACATTGCAGGTACACCAAGGGCACGTGTAGAAGTTGTTTGGTGTGTCGAGCATAAAAAAAAAAAAAAGCTGCATTTCACATCTCGACTGGCCCCGTGACCTAGAGCATGAAACGAAAATTACGTAATACCCCCGAATTTAAAGCTTGCCCTAAGATGCAGAACGAAAACACTGTGTCATAAGTACACTAAGAAATTTGATTCCAGTGGAAAGTGCGAAAGTCATCGGTGAAACGTTCCAGGACTCCAGTGATCAAGGTCGAATGGTCGGCCAGTCCTGAGGCCTGTTGCGCGGAGGCGGCGAAGACGGCTTACCTGAAGACTGGGGCAAGTCCATAGCAAGTGTGTCGCAGTCACATTTCAATTCTTTATTCTCCATTAGTACAGAAGGAGGTCAGGGGGACCTCCTATTAGTAATTTGACATCAGTAAATTGTATGTTATGGGAACAAAGCGGTTAAATAATATTAGATACAGAAGAATTGACGAATAAATGAAGCAGAGCATATATCATGTAATAACAATAATAGAAAGAAACTGCGAAATAAGGTAAGTGTTTACGAGACATGAAAAGTCATTTACAAGCGAGTAATACACAACTCTTTATAAACGATAAAACAAACATTACAATCAACATTTTAATTTATATAAACACAAAGCTTTATCAAAGAACACGGGGTAGAATTGACACATAATTAAAGAACCAGAAGAATACATGCTTGCAAATATGTGGTTCGCATCGTAAAAACTTAAATTTCTAGAAAATAGGTATAAAAAAAATTTGAACACAATTGCGATAGAAGTGAGATTTTAGAAAATATAGAAATAAAGAAAACCGAAATCAAATGGTTTGCGTTACATGATCGCAATGAATCCGTACCCAGCAATGTCGTTAGTAGGTGTTTCTTCGTGTCTTCTTGAATTTTATCGTGTGGCAAGCATTAATATCGAGTGGCAGTGCATTCCAGTTCTTAATGGCGGTGAAAAAGCTGTAACTTTTCAATAACTAATGTTTATTCGGGAAAGCAAAATGTCGCCGTTAGACGAATTATTTGCGGATTGTTTTTCATTGCGCAAACGCCGTGAAATTTCGCTGTCATTGCTTAGGCGCGTTTAGAAAGGTACGGCTTCTTTTAATGCAATCTTCGACAAATCGCACTGGTGGGCACCGAGGCCCCAGGGCGCTACGATGATTGGACGAAGCTCAGCACCAGACCACCCCGGTACGCACCTCCGAAATTAGATGAAGATGCCTTAAGTTTCTACTGATAAAATGATAGATAGATCGTTCAGTAAACAGAGCCACACAAACGCGCGCCTATTTTTCTAGTTTTTCATTATTATATGAAAAACACGGGAAGGTAGGCAACGTTAGAGCCGGCTATCCTATCAACATGATATTAGTATTGAAGAATACTATTATCGTGTTTGTACTCTCCTATACATCGTAGCAAGGTCGACAGCTGGGTAAGTTGGTAAGGTTCTTAATATTTAAAGCAGCGCAAAAGACCGGACGAAGGACAAGAAGTTGACACACGAACTGCTTTAAATATTATGGCTGCTATTCATCGTTTTAATAAAAAATGATTAGAAATGAGAGGCAGAACATAGGGCGCAATGAAAGTTATTTATGCGTGGTATTAACTGACTTAACGTCGTCGAGGCCTATGTACGAAGCCTCAGTGACGAAATGCTATGAGATGCAAACTTAGGCGAAGATTTTCATAGTTTAGCAATGAAGCAACCTCCTCTCCCCTTCACCACCTTCGTGTCCCAACTTCGACCTCGCCTCCCTTCTCCATTCACCTCCATTACACAATGCTATAGCCTCCCTCCTCTTTTCCCTATTCCTAACCCTCACTTTGCTTTCCCAACTCTTGCCATGTTAAACTACACATGAGTGTGCTATGTTTTACCCTCTCCCCTCCTCCTTTTCATCATCCTAACCGTCACTTCTTTCCGACCCCTTGTTACACTAACGGGTACATGACTATGCTACGCTTTTACGCTCTACCCTCCTCCTCATCGTTACATCCCTCCTCACCCTCACTTCCCTGTCCCATTCCCTTGCTGTATTGCACTATACATGACTAAGGTATGGTTCACTCTGTTCCCTCCTCCTCATCCTCTTTCGCCAGGCGGCGGGCGATACTGCCCCCGTTTCAGCTTGGCTTTCACAACTGCGGTGTAAAATATGCTTGTCACAACTGTGAGAATCTATCTATCTATCTATCTATCTATCTATCTATCTATCTATCTATCTATCTATCTATCTATCTATCTATCTATCTATCTATCTATCTATCTATCTATCTATCTATCTATCTATCTATCTATCTATCTATCTATCTATCTATCTATCTATCTATCTATCTATCTATCTATCTATCTATCTATCTATCTATCTATAATAATCAAACAAATCTAATGGCATCGACCCAGTGGCTTCCTCGCAAGAACCGTTTCTCTGTTTGCCGTGAACTTCTATAGGCGGCACCCGAATGCGGCCGCTAGCTAAAGCATCTCATCAGAAAGAAAACGTTAGCGTTGACGGCTAGGTTCGTTAAGCCTATGTAATTTGGCTAGACGTCTAACGCATTGCGTAATATTACGTCGAAGAACTACCGCAATTTGCAGATCCCTTCGATAGGAGCGGCTGTCGACACCTGCACATAGTTATCATCTTACGCCTTCTTAAGCCCTACCGAACTATAGATCCGTGAGTGAGCGTTCGTAAATAAACCCAACGCTTTTCGTCTTCTCTTGACCCTAGTTTACGGCAGTATCAACGCTTTCGAAACACATACAGACGGCCTATAGGGAGATTCAGTAAGGTAAGGGAGAGACACATCTGGTTTCGTAACGAATGAAGCTTCGTTTTCCGGCGGATATGTTTTGCCTTGTTGCGTGCATGCATTCATTAGAGAGATAGAAGACCTTTTTATTGGAAGGAAGAAATATTCATCGGTGTGCCAGTGCGCGCTACTATATGCATGGTAGCGTGCACTGGCACAAAGGCCATGAAAAATCCGTGAGTACAGGTGTCTTTGGTGCGAACGTTTCGAAAAGTGATGTTTTACTCGAGGCAGCAACTGCCTACTTTAGCGCTTGCAAGTCCACTCATTTCGATATGCCATATTTGGGCATGCATGTAGGAAGCATCCCTGCGTTGTTTCGAATATTGCCGCTATATTGACACCAACCCAACTCGCCTTCAACAGGAAATCGATCGCTCGCTCCCGGCGGAGTGAGTGCAGACGTGTTTAATTAAATTATGAGCCGTAGTGGGTATAGTTTCCCAGATCGACGAGAGGCGAGGCAATCTATACATTTGCCCGGTGTTTCGTTTTTCAGCTACGGCTTCGTACTTAGTTTCTGAGTAGCGAGATAAAGCGCCCTTCCTCGATATATGAATATTTCTCGGCGGAACATACCCGGAGGTGGTCGATCCGGGCTCACTATCGAAATGTGCAGTTGTAAGTTACAGCAGCTACAGACGGAGACAGAGACTGGAGAACGACTCAAGTGACTCGATAACCGTCTCTCAAGGCCTTCTTATTACACGAAGAGGTAAATAAACGGTAACTCAAGCATCCGCCTAAGACCACTCGAAGGCAAAAGCCATCTCTTTTTTCTTCTGAATCGATTTCATTGGTCCCTTCCTCCACCCCCACCCCCAAAGCTTTCTGCATCTAGCGTTCTTTTGCACTGCCTCCGGGAACCTCCAACCTTGAACGAAACGACGATGTCGTATGATAACATCATCGTGTGGGGCAATGTTATGACGTCATCATGACGTCACAATCTTTGGCGACATGTCACGTCATGACGACGTCATGGAGTGAAGTCATTGACGCCGTCATGCCACTTTTGGTACGCCGACAGCACGTACACATTCCCTTCAGTATTACGTGACAATTTATGGGCTTTTATTCCTTGGCTTTCTTTTTACCATAGTGGAGTCACGTGATGTATCGTCAGGTCTCGCCAAATCTAGAAACTTTGTGGACTTATGAGACATAGAAGGATTTCGCCTTAATAAATAATATAAGAAGACAGCAGACGTTGAAGCTACGAGACCGAAGTAGCGCTATTGCTAAGCGATGTTTTCCTTACTCCGCGATAGCTCTTTTAACACTGCGGTTCCATTCGCGGAGTCCTATTGTGATGTTCCCGCCGCCTGCAGCCTTGCTTCAGACAGCGAAAGGAAATGCGACACCTGCGCCCTTCGGTATACAGCGCATGCGCAAGGCCCGACGGCATCTGTAGTGCGTGTCGCATCACTGGCTAGGAGCTTGAGGATAAGAGAGAAAAAGAAAAAAAAAGAAAGTTCGGCAGCTTGTTACACTTTCTGGAACACTTGAAGACGAAAGCCTACTGCTTAAGTTATACTATCAGAACCAGACTTCTTGCAAGACATAGCGAGCCGCAGTGTGGGAAACACGCATTAAATTACCTTAACCATCTCAGCCGATTGCATTGTTCCTCCCTCTTTAAGCTTTCCGCACCTCATGTGGTGCTATACTACCTGAGGGATCGGCCCATCTTTGGCCAAGCGATCATGTCGTGCGACGACGTTAACATAAAACGTCATGTGATGACGTCCCAAATTTCGGCGAGCTCTGACATCACTATGTGTGTGTGTGTGGGTGGGGGGAGGGGGGGGCAATGTCAGCGCCATACATTGACATAATTGGGAGGGGGACGCTGCGACGAAGCTTCGCCCTCCCTGAAGGTGAACCCTGCGCACGCCTATGCCTGTATGTAGACGCCAGCGCCATAAAATGAGCTAACACTTGATAGTACAGTACTACGTAGTGCAGTAAGTGAGAGCGTCAAGCTGTCCCGAATTTGAGCAGGAATATTCACACCAACTGTAACAGAAAAAGGAAGCGTGTGCATGAAGCCAAATATAACAAGAGCTGCAAAGGTCTGCTATAGTGAAAGGCCTGCTTGCCGGTTCTGGTTAGATCAGCGGTTTTTGTCAGTACATCTAAATAATATTGTGGCCAAACGTAATATAAACAAGTGAAGCGAAAACAGATTAGGCTCGCATCGTATCTTTTAGACCAACATCTCTTATCTTAAGATAGCAAACAGAATGTTCAAATGGAGGCTACCAGAACATTGACGGCACCACATGGAGACACGTTGAGGTGAAAGAAATACAAGCACGCACGGGAACACGCCGCCTCCATAACGCTTAAGTTGGAACCGCATGGCGCGTTTTTCACGAGCGAAAAACGCGTCGCGCGGAGAACAGCCACGTTGCCGCTGACGCAAGTGCACCCGCACGAAAAAAACGCAGCGGCGTTTGCGTACCGCGTTTGCCGGGTCGCCGGAGTTCCGTACAAAGCGCACGCCGGCTTCAAAGAGTTCCGCCGAGATGCGTGTAGAGCAGCGCCGTCTGACAGCGTTGGAGGAAACCAAAGCAACACGTGACTGCACCCCTAACTTTCTTTGACGGACGAGCGGGCGACGTGCCGCCCGAGACGTTCTTTTTCCACTCCGAGTAGGAAGACGCGGCGGCGCGATTTTGCGACGGCGTTCACCAAAACGACGCGCGCTTCCCTACGAATGCGCGTCAGTCGCGCCTAAAATGACGACATGCGGGACGCATGACGCGATTTTTTCAAGGCAGACGTAAAAAAAATCGCCCACGTCCCTTTAACCGCCTGAAATCTCGCCGTGCGGTCCCACCTTTATGGCATCGCCTTATTTGGCGCCCAAATGGCAGCGTTCCTTTCTGCGAAAAAACGCAGGCTTCGAGGCGCCCTAACCTTTTTATGGTATCTTGATACGCGCTTTGTCCGGTTTAGGGTGAGGAGATCTGCAGCGTCTGCTATGGCGTGGCTGCTATGTTCCTTTTCCAAACGCCGCCATCAAGTTCAAAGAAACAGTCAGGGGGTCTCGCTTGAGATGAATGAGCTGTGACATACACGCGCTGATCATACTACGTGCGTGTCAGCATTTTCTTTGATTTTCTTACGGCTTACGCAGCACTTTCGTGAGGCAATACTTATATCTCCCACTGCACGTCAAAAGAAGTTCAAACAAGGCAGCTTCGCCCTAGTGGCGCCAAGCCTGAAGGAAGTGCAGAGCTGGGCGGCCTCCTGCCTCGTGGAGCGGGCGCGGGTTGAAGCTCAGTCCAACGGAGCCCCGGAATAGGGACTCGCCCAATCCTCTCTAGCAGTAGCTCCGCTATACCATACAATTTCTGTAATAAATTATTCACCAATTCCTTCATTTCTCTCTCTTTGGTGTTCTCTTTCTTTCTTTTTCTCCATTCTCTCTGTTTTTTTTTTCTATGTCAATTCTCTCTCTGCTTATTTCTATTTATTTATTTCTCTCTACATACATGTTTCTTTCTATCTTGCTCTTTCTACCTTCCTCTCTCTTTCTTTCTCTCTCTCATTCTTTCTATGCTATTCACTCTCTCTCCTCCTCCTCCTTTCCCTCCTCCTCACCGTCACTTCTCTTTCCCACCCCCTTGCTTTACTATACTGCACAACGCTATGCTATGCTCTCCTAGCGTGCCTGGATAGCCGAGTGGATGAGACGCTCGCCTTCGGATCGTGGGTACGTGGGTTTGAATCCCGCCTAGTGAGGACTTCTTCTTCGCCAGGGATTGCTCTCTTACTCTTTTTTTCTAAGTCTTCCTTTCGTTGTCTCTCTCTTTCTTTCTCTCTCTCTCTCTGTTCTCATACTCTCACCCATCAGCACTAGAGTGCTTATTTGGACCGGTTGGTACATGTTCAAAGAAACGAGAAACAGCGCGAAACGCAGGACTGTGAAAGGGAGGCACCAAGCGCTGAAAACTTACAGCCAAGGCTTTATTCCGTACATGGGGGTATATATAGCACACGCAACATGAAAGGAAGGAGAGGAGAACAGTGACGTGGAATTTTGTGTAATGTAGCGTGGTAGAAGAGTAAAATAACGACCAACTGTCGCACAATGCGAATTGCGCAACGACTGAGTTGTTGAATGCTACCAACCCATTACAAAGGGCTCTGCCATAATTCTTCATCGTCATTAGCCACAACATCAACAAAGGGCACATAATGCCTTACAGGTGTTTAGCAGATACCACGGTTCTGCGCAGAATGACGAAAATTGCGTAGTGGCTGCTTCCTTCCTTCACAAAAATTATGATTTATAGCGTACTGGGTTCCGCGCAAGTGCACTTCAGTTGGTTGCCAAGGAAGCCCATATGGCTCCCATGATCCATTTCCTCAGGGTCTCAACAAAGTTATTTCCCTTTCTCTATCTCTTTCTCACGTTAGCGTATGCTATAAAGTGTGGTGGGAGAATGAAATAACGACCGGGCGTCACACAATGCGAAGTATGTAACCAGTGGGTCATTCAAAGCTTCCAACCCATTACAAAAGGCTCAGTCATAATTCTTCATCGTCATCAGTCGTCGCATCAAGAAACTGCACATAATGCCTTAAAGACGGTACCTCGCTTCTCCGCACAATGACGAGTAATGTCGTGGTGGGTGCTTCCAACTTCACAAAAATTATCGTTTGTGGCGTAGTGGGTAGGTTGCTAGTGTAGTTGTATTAGTAGCCACAAGAGAGTTTATAACGGGCTCTAGAAATGCCGCTTTTCGAGCTTTCGCTGTGACTGTACTGCGCTTTCCGCGCAGGCCTGGCGTCTTTTTTTTTGTCAATGCAAAACGCCTCATAAATCTCACGTGCTCGTTGATCACTGTATCGCCGAAGTATCTTGCATTGATCAAACATAGCATGACAGTCGCATACGGAGCTATGCACAGCTAGGTGGCTGCCAACAGCACCCTGCATTAGATTGCGGTGTTCTCTCATGTGGTCATTTACACACCGGCCAGTTTGGCCGATATAGCAGCGACCGCATGAGAGGGGGATTTCGTATACCACTTTATGACAGCATTTCATAAACTTTTTCGCGTGTTTCTTATCACACACGCGAGGCCATCTGTCTTCTCTGTTCACCTTATTGCACATACTAGAGAACTTATTTTTTGCTGAAAAGACAACTCTGATGCCTTGCTCTTTGTGCTACCTTTTTAAAACAATGCGACACCCTATGCAAATACGGAACGACCGCTGTTTTTTTAAAGTGAGCTCTTTTCTTGACGACTGCTCAGTTTCTTTGGCTGTTTAAGTCTTCTAGAAGGCATTCGTCAAT